>NW_023614644.1:0-60001 GCF_013339695.2 Rhipicephalus sanguineus
AAAGAAGTTTGTTTTTCAATTTGAGCAGTATAATTGCCGCAAATATTGCGACTGCGTATGTGAAAATTTTCAAGGTTAGCCTCGCTTGCTCAGGAGTTGAATAACCAGAAAGGTAGGCGCAGTTGCAAATGGCAAGAAGGAAAACTAGTTTTGAATACGAAGTTTATGAACAGTGCTAGAGTATTGCAGGGACACTTTTCTAATGTAACTACAAACCGCTGAATATAAGCAACAGTTGTGCTTCAAAGCTTTAATCGGACAGCATGACTCGCTTCTTAGCGAATACGTCCGCACCTACGCTAAATAGGAGCTCGACGGACGCACTATAAGGTACTCCTGTATTCACATTAAAGGGACACTAAAGAGCAAAACGATTTTTCTCGCATTAGTAAAGTAGTCTTCCACGATACCAAAAACACCACGCTTTCTGCGCGAAGACGCTTAATAAGCGAGAAAACGCGCAAAAGGAAAATACAGGTGGCGACGCCACCTTTGAATTCTCGCACCATTTGCCGTGACGTCACATATTTTTGACGGCGTCTGCTTGGGCCTACGTTCCTAATCGGTTAAATCAACGTGCATTGTCTTCTGAGGGGGCCAGAGACTTGACATAAGGAGTTTGTGGAAATTTCGTCGAGCCAGTGGCGCCAAAATACGTTAAATGCTCTTTGAAGTCTTTTACGTCACGAATTACAAAGTTCGGCACGAAATTTAAAAATGAAGCTTTGAACTTTGTTTTCTCCTCTAATAATAAACCTATGGCGGTGAAATAAACTACACAAGAGTTCTCCGAGCACGCTTTATCAATCTAAACTAATTCATTGCTTCTCTTTAGTGTCCCTTTAAGGAAGAGCTGGTGAACGCTCGCAAAGTTTTCCTTGAGCCCGCTCATGGCGATGCCATGCGGCATCAAAGGTACCGAGACAGTCGCTCATCTTCAGTTGTCGATTACGTTCAGAAGGCATTTCCGAAGAAGTCATCCTCGTTTGCGCTGGAGCTCGCAGCGAGTCTTGGTGTCCACAAGCCGAGCAGATCTTGACAGCTCGCTTTTGACGGTTATGAGGACTGCATTACACTGCGCTTCATCGACAATCAACGTCAACTTGAACCTCGATAGCAAGGTAGCTGAAACTATCGCAGATTCATTTAATAAATTTCGGCAATCTGCTCCCTATTGCAATTTCCCCCGAGCAAAAAAAAAAAAAAAAGACCCCTTGCGGGGTCGGTTTGTCAACGCTTGGCGGGCTGACAGCAGTCCGCTGCGGCGACAAAATAACGTCGGGGCGAGCTCGCAAAAAGGCGCTCCTACAAAACGAATGAATTTTCTGTAAGACTACGAAAATAATTGAAATGAGAAGTAACGAGTAACGTGACACCTCACGCTACCGAAAAATGGTAACGAAAGTGCGTTACCCGTTACTAGAGATATTAGAGTCTTTTAGCAAGTTACGGAAATACGGTACGCAAATATGGTAAGGTAGTACGGTAGCGTTCCTCCTCTCCCACTGGTTGTGCTTTGGCCGCTCAACGACCGGGAAAGGAGGAGCGGTACCGTACTGCCTTACCGTATTTGCGTACCATATTTCCGTAACTTGCTGAAAGACTCTATTTAGCAAGGTACGGAAATACGGTATGCAAATACGGTACGGGACTACGGTAGCGCTCCTTCTCTCCAGCTCGCTGTGCTTAAAGTGCGTGCCCCGATCGATAGGTGCATCGTTAACAATGCGTAGTCTGACCGGCAAAAATGAGGTGTGACACCCCATCGTGTTGGGGTGCCTTTACCGTGCCTTTACTGGAATTAGGAGCGGCAAAAGCACAACGAGTGAGAGACGAGAAGCGCTACCGTAGTCCCATACCATAATTGCGTTCCGTATTTCCGTAACTTGCTAAAAATCTCTATAGTTCCGAAATAGTAACAAGTACGTTACTAAGTTACTGAAAGAAGTAACGCGTTACCGGTAACACCATTTCTTGTAACACGTTACCGCCAACACTGGTTACTCAAAGCCGTTTTTTTCTCCATAGCTGCCGTCCAGTAAATTCTCTCCGCCTCTATGAATTTTAGCTTAACGCTCTTTGTGGACATATTGCTTACACTACCAGCCGTATATTTGCTAGTGAGCCTCCTAGTTCTTATCCTCCACTGTGTGTCCACGATCTTCCTATAAAACTAACGGAACACCTTCTCTGCCCATCTACTCTCCTTCCTATTCCTTAGCCTTTCTTCGAACCTTACTTTGCTCTGAGCTTCCCTCGCCTCAAAACCTGCCCATCTCATATCGCCGCTTACCGTATCATTTGTCGTCTTCCCGTGAGCACCCAACGCGAGACGTCCCACAGTCCTTTGATTCATATCTATTCCCGATTGCACCTCTGCCCTCATGCACAACACTGAGATCCGAAAAGTACGCCCCGGAACGATTACCCCTTTCTGCAGACCTCGAAGCACCTCGTACCTATTGTATCCCAACAACGCTCTGTGCTTCATTATTGCAGTATTCCTCTTTCCTTTTGCTGCCGATGCTTTTTCTACCTCCATGTATATATCACTCTCATTCACCCATATACTCCGAGGTACTTGTATTCGCTTACCCTCGGTATTTCTTGGCCTTGTATTGACACTGTCTGATCACAGGGATCATTGAATACCATCAATACACACTTCGTTACACTAAATCCTAATTCAAAAGCTTCACCTTCCCTTCCGCATATATCCCCCAGCCGCTGTATATCATCTCGACTGTCCACAAATAAGACGATATAGTCCGCATAAAATAAACCTGGAAGATTCTGCTCAATCATCACGCCGCCCTGTTTGTGTGGCAGATTAAAACTAATCCCCAGAGATTACGGAATCCACAGTGAATGCGCCCTCTCGCGGTAGCCGGGCGCACGAGGTGATACGCGTTGGTTTTGCTGGGGAGCGCAGCGATAGGGACGGCCGGAGAGAAACACGCCGAGCGCCCGCCATCTCGGAGGCCATGCATGAGCTTGTGCAGAACCCAGGGCCACTGCCAGGTGGCAGCACCATATCGTCGGCAGGGGGCTTTTTTTCGTGCAAAGAGTCCCATTTCAAGCGCAGCCTAAGAAACACTGAGGTCTTTAGAATTACGTATCTATTTATTTTCTAGTAAAGGAGCGCACCACCTAATACTTGCGTATTGATGTTGCGCCTCAGATATGCGTAATATTTGCTTTTTGATCTACAATGTTCACAAGTATGAACGCAGATACCAGTTCAAGATGGCTGGGCATTCATCAAGTGCTTAAACTTTGGCCGGGCGGTTGAATCGTGTGACAAACAGACAGAAAGACAGACGGACCAAAATTCCTGCATTCAAGTATCTCACTGAGAAAGACTATCGTCTTTGAAAAATCGCCAGGTCTGCGCGGAACACGGAGCAGTCACAGCGAAAGCTGGAAGAACGGCCTTTCTATAGAGCCCGTTGTACACTCGCTTGGGGAAACTACTGCACATGCAAGGTGCCCAATACGCCCTAAATCATCGTAACTTTTCTGAAGTAGCGAAGCACTCACTATGCCATTTGTCGTCATTCGTCGGAGAATCGTGGCACCCGCTACACATCTGTAAGGTGTTATGTGCACTTTGTGCTGTGGCTCATCACGATGAAGAATTATGGCTGACACCTTTGTAATGGGAAGAATTGAGCGACCGAATCGTTGGGCAATTCGCATTGGCTGACACCAGGTTGTTATATTACTCTTCTGCCACGCTATATTACACATGGTAACACGATTCCTTTCCCGACATGAAGTCTGTATTGAGTGTTTTTGCGAAGGAGTTACAAGCACCAGCGTATCACAGTGATGGAATACTGGAGTGCCACGCAGAGGGCGCGGGTTAAAACCCCATCCGATCCTAGAAATTCGGTTCTCGTTTCATTTTTTGTAATTTCACGCGATAGCGGTTACGGACACCGGGGGCGGCGGACAACTATGGCGCCAAAATCGGCTGTTGAGATCTCATAACAGCTCTCGCCGTAACAAACTTCCGCCCCGACAATGCCCTCTCCACGCTGGCCTGTGTGACAGGCGCGCAAAAGTCCACTTGCTTTAATATAGACATCCTTGGTTGCCACTGTTTACGATTTTTGCACAGGTTCAATGTTCCTTTGCTTTGGAATTCCTGCCTAAGGTACACGCTAATACTGTACCCTGAGATATGCATAATTGCTCTCGTTGCATGACCTCGATTGTTTCGGATTGCAATGTTGTCTCGTGAAACGAAAAACGATTTTAAAAATTACGGTTTAACTCCGGAATAAAATAATAGATAACGTTTCGGTTACGTTTTCGTTCCGGTCAAAAGTATTGTTTTTTTTTTTCGTTTTTGGTTTTCGTTCCGTTCTGACACACTGACTACAAGTGTTTTATTCAGCTGATTGCGGTACATTTCCCGTCGCGGCTCACTGAAAACATAATTGAGCTGCATGTTTGCAATGCGCGTTTATATCGGCCTTGCATGCGACACGCCGTGATTGCTTAGCAGGCTGTAGTGTTGCGCTGCTAAGATCGAGGTCATGGGTTCGGTTCACGCATACAGCAGCTGCATTTCGATGGGAATGACATGCGGTAACACCGGCGTACTTAGATTTACGTACGCGTTGAAGAACCCCAGGTGGCCGAAATTAATTTGAAGGCCCCCACCACGGCGTGCCTCGTAATAATGTCGCGCATTCGCCACGTAATATATAACCTTGTATCAACCCCGTGACCAGGAATTTTTTTCGGGGGGTGGGCCCACTCGCTGAAAGCCTTGACTATTTGAGAAAAACGCCTATTTTCATGATCTATTTTCAATAAAACACCATGTGTCATCTAATTTTCGGGCCTGGCTTGCATGCGCGTGAGCCGCGGGCAATTTACAGCTGCCGCTTTGGAAACGAGCTGAAGAAAGAACCAACGCGGCAATTAAACTTTCGATGGCTTCGCGAAATCAGACGCGCTTATCATCGGGCACAAATCTCGGCATAATCATAAACATGCGCGATCCCTCTGGGTACTGTATAGTATGATGCTGACCAAGCGAGCTGTTGAAACAACCGAAGCGACATTCATTCAGTTTATTTAGACAAATGAAAATTTGCCTAGGTTGAACGGACTAAAGGCAGATTGCCTCTGCCTGACTAGGGTTCCTCCACCCATACATTTGCTCAGATGCAGTGCAAGAAACAATAAATATTTCTTTTCTCATTTTTTTCAGCGGAAGAACACAAAAGCGAAATTCAGAAACTGGAAAGCATACCTGAAACATACACTTTAAAATATCACGCGACAGCCAACACGAATTTGGCTCTAGCAAGACAATAAAAAATATGTAAAAAACTGATACCATGAGAATATTAAGTCAGAAGACTAAGTACTATACAGAAATACACATTTTGAAAGAAAACATATTTTTACACAATTATAAAAATGTACAAAAACACTAAAAGAAATATTTGTAATAGATAATATAGTTAGGGCACATTCGAATGAGCGAACAGGGTGTGTGATATTATCCGAAATGAAACACGCCTCTGCAAGAAACATGCATGGTCGAAGCGGGCATAAAATATTTTTTTTGCGCGTATCATTATTCTGTCAAAAAGTGCTCTAAAAAATTCAAGGTGACATTAAACTTGCCATCCGACGTTCTTATCATTCGATGCAAACCTCAGCAAAAGTGAAACTCCCACGAAACTGAACACTGCGCATTGCAATGCTGCCAGTGACTCAACAGAGCAGATCTAGAAGTAGAAGTGTATTTCAGGCAAAAAGCAAAAAAAAGAAAGGTACAATTTGCCTAGGGGGCCGGCGAAAAGGCATAAAAGCCTGACAAAGCGCCTGCCCCCTGTAAACCCAAAACCCGCCAAAATGACACAGTGCTCAGTGTAAAGTAAAAAGTCAACAAAAAAGTAAGCATAAATGAGTTTCTACACGCAAAACATGTGTGTACAGGAAAACATATATGAGCGAAAATTTGCCCAGCAATGAAATCAATAAAGCATACATGTGTCTGACAATCAAACAAACTGTAGATCACATAAACAAACGCTTATGTAAGACATGTAAAATACTTGAATAAACTTGAAATTTCAATACAGAAGGTTTCATAAATCAAAAGGCAACAGCATCAATAAGCAATGTGTGTGACAATAAATTAAACACAGTTTAGATAACATTACCAAACGTTAGTGTGATTTACACAAAGAAAATACTTCAAGGAGTGTGAAACAAAGATGATGAAGGTGATTATGTTGCATGTAAATGTATCTCTCCACACTGAGCTCATACCAAATTTAAAGCTGCACGACAAACTTGGCATCACACGCCAAGGTGGTCTAGTGGTTATGGCGCTCGACTGCTGAACCGAAGGTCGCGGGATCGAATCCCGGCCGCGGCGGCTGCATTTTCCATGGAGGCGAAAATGTTTGAGGCCCGTGTACTTAGATTTAGGTGGACGTTAAAGGAGTCCTGACACAAACATTTTCGCCCCGCGTTTTTTGCTGCAGTGTGTTGCTGGGGGCCTGATAGTCATAACACGGCGCATCGTTTGCTGCAGCGCGCGACAGATAATTATTTACAAGCTACTCATTACGGACACAGCCTCAGTTTCGGTTTGACAGAGCTCCAAAAACGACAAGTCGCCGGGTGCAACTATCACCACCTAGCGAGTGAAACGCTCGATCACGTGAGCACACAGAACAGTGACGCATTTCCGCGCGGTCTGTCGTCGTCGGGCTCATCGTCGTCTGATGGCGACGATTTTCTTGCGGCGGGGATGGAAGGAATTTTCGACGTGGCAAATCACTTCAGGTTTGACCCGCTGGCTAGGAGCGATTCGTCGGGAAGCGCGTCAAAACAGAAATGGCGGCTACGACGTCATCATAACTTGTACCGGCTGCAACGGTTACGGAGGGGAAGTAGGGGGGTCACCTCCGAGGGTGTCAATGCACCAGGTGCGGCCTATAATGCTGGATCGCGCTCGCGAACTTCAAAATTCATATAAAATACCTTCCAAGCTTTATTCGCTGTCGATATTTTGCAGATGGTACACGCACGTAAACGGGAATCGATCCAGCAGGCTATCTCGGCCGCGAAATTTTGTGTCAGTACCCCTTTAAAGAACCCCAGGTGGTCAAAATTTCCGGAGCCCTCCACTACGGCGTATCTCATATCATATCGTGGTTCGGGACGTTAAACTCCACATATTATTATTAAAAACTTGGCATCGAAGCAATCGAAAGTTATAAATCGAAAACGCTCGTCAAAGCGTGGTGGATGTTTGCTGACAGCTCCGAGCAGACACGACTGCCGCAATGAAGGTACGTTTTACCTGTAACATAATGACACAACTCGCACAGTCACCTTCCTATTCATGTCATGGAAATGTCGCCGTTCACCATCGGCACGCACGTAGCGTTCGCACAAACAACATCGTCCTTGACTACCTGCTCGGTCCCGCAAAGGTGGTCGATCAACCTCCTCTGGTGAGATTCACACCGTAAAAACGTTTTTTTCCATCTCTGCTACATTCAAGGGCCGGTAAACCACCCGGAGGTCGAAGTTTTGGTTGTGGTATGATAGTTGTGCACGAGTCTACAACGAACACGTAGCCGTGAGAATTTTTCGAAACGGTGCCGTAATAGCGCAGTTGCGCGCGTTTGATGATCGAAACGCTGCGATCGCTCGTTTCACTCTTTCCTTCTCTACCCTCCACTCGTCTGCTGGTCTCCTCTCCCAAAGCCGCTTTGCCCTCCTCGCCGAGTGTCCCTCCCAATCTCACGTGACATACCGTCATCGCTGACTAGCTCTTCGAAACGGCAGGCAGTTCCAGTTGCCCCGACTCCGTGCTTCTCGTAACCGCTGTTGTTGCCGCGCAGGCCCGTGCTCGTATGAATTGTGCCGGTATGGACCCTGTGTTGCGCGCACGGCTTCGAAGGATCGCAAACATGATAGGCCCGTACGGTGATACGTGTCGTGTGCTTTCGTTTTTCCAGACGGCGCTTTTGCAGCCAAGCACTGATGGGCAAAAGCCGTCACAAAACACTGTCGGGTTCAGTCCGCGCAGCTGATGAGACCGCTAGGCGTGACATTGCTTGTAAGCTAGCGATTTGGCATTTGCGTTACGGGCCGCAGTTGCCGATTCGCAAGCGCACAAACGCGGGCAACACCACGAAGAACAGCAAGGAGCGCGGGCAGCTGCTTGCAGACTAACCGGATGTCGTAGGTTCTTGTATGACCAATCGCAGCATCACCTGCTTACCGCATCACAGATTCAACACGCTGACGTCACACACGTCCCTAGACAGACCGGAAGGGACCGGACGCCCGCGGCTTGTAGCGCTGCCACGTGAAGCATCGTTGATCGTGACGGCATTCTGGACACGTTGCGCGTGTTTACTTTTTCAGAGTAAGCGACACGTGCACGGCGAGCAGCGAACAGCGCGTGCAGGGTGCGTGAACGTGTTCATAGGCCTCCAACGGATGGATGGATGGATGCTATGAGCGTCCCCTTTATAACGGGGCGGTGACATGTCTGCCACCATGCTCGAAGAAAAAAAAAAAAAACTTCCTTGTTTCATGCTGGCCTGATACCTTGTCTACATTGATTAAATCTTATCTTATTATACCAAAAAATTATAAATTCACTTACGGTCTATCTCTCTGCCTCTTAAGGCAGAATGACCTTATTCCCCCCCCCCCCCCCATTATTTATTTTTGTACTTTATCTCTACTCTTCTGCCACCAATACTCTAACCGTCTCATACTTATTTCTATCGCGGACGTGTTCAGCTTTCCATTGTTGTCCCTAAAACCCAAGGCTTCCTGTAGACTCGTGCCCACAAGTATACCTGGGTGAATATCGCCACATTGAATCAGTACATGTTCCATCGTTTCCTTAGTTCCCCCGCAGCATGTACAGTGTTCGTCTTCCTTACTGAATCTCGCTTTATAACTTCGTGTTCTAAGGCAGCCCGACCTTGCTTCAAACAGTAAAGCGCTTCCCCTTGAATTATCATAAAACCTTTCCCTCCTTATTTCGTTTTTTCCCTTTCGGTAGTTACTCAGAGACGGCTTTTTTTCCATCGCTGTCATCCAATAAGTCCTCTCCGCCTCCCTGACCTTCCGCTTAATGCTCCCTGTTGCCATATCGCCCGCACTGCTAGCCGTATATTTACTGGTGAGCCTCCTAGTTCTTTTTCTCCACTGCGTGTCAACGCTTTTTCTATACAAATACCTGAAAACCTTCTCTGCCCATCTACTCTTCTTCATTTTCCTCAGCCTCTCTTCGAATCTCATTTTGCTCTGAGCTTCCCTCACTTCAAAGCCTGTCCATCCCATATCCCCCTTTACAGCCTCAATTGTCGTCTTCCCGTGAGCGCCCAACGCGAGGCGGCCCACCGTCCTTTGATTTACATCCATTCCTGATTGTACCTCTGACTTCATGCAAACCACTGAGTTCCCAAATGTAAGCCCCGGGACCATCACACCCTTCCACAGCCCTCGAAGCACCTCGTACCTATTGTATCCCCATAAAGCTCTGTGCTTCATAATTGCAGCATTCCTCTTTCCATTTGCTACCGCTGCTTTCTCTTGTACCTCCATATATCTATCCCCTTCATTTACCCATACTCCGAGGTACTTGTACTCGCTTACCCTCGGTACGCTCAAGTTTGAGCAGTGCCGTCCGCCGCCCCAGCGGAGAGAGGGGAAAGCTCCGGTAGCTCGGACGGGTCGCTCTTGCTTGGTTTTCCCATTGCGCCCGCGGAGAACGTGCTCCCCGGGGCTTTTATCTCGCATTTTTCACGCTATGGGTGCCGTTCCTTTGTCGTACTCGAAAGCAGGTATGCAGTCCTGCTGCATTGTGAACTGTCACAAAAGTTAAAAAATGACGAAGAGCCGAAAACTTCCTGTCATGTTCTACCGTTTCCAATGCAAGCAGTGCGTGGAGCAGAGGCGTCAAGAGTGGATTATGGCAATTCGCCGCGATGCTTTCGCGGTCTTGTCACCTTGAAGCAATTTTTGTCGTACATAGTATTACGAACTATTAACGGGGAGAAACGCGATGATCGTGCTCATTTGAAAGGGAAGTGCGTTTGTGAACCGAAGCTACAACAAATAGACAGCCGCTGTACGTTTCGAGATTGCGCGCTGGCTTTCCGAGTCAACCATTTGTAATGTGACAGCAGCGGAGCATGTGGGCCTATTACACCACAGTTTAAATAACGTACCGTGAATACTAAGTATTTAATTCAGCTGATTGCGGTATATTTCCCGTCGCGGCTCCCTGTAAACAGAATTAAGCTGCGTGTTTGCACTGAGCGTTTATATTGGCCTTGCATGCGATACGCCGTGATTGCTTAGCAGGCTGAAGTGTTGCGCTACTAAGATCGTGGTCATGGGTTCGATTCACGCATACGGCAGCTGCATTTCGATGAGAGCGAAATGCAGTAACACCGGCGTACTTAGATTTACGTACACGTTAAAGAACCCCAGGTGGCCGAAATTAATCCGAAGTCCCCCACCAGGCGTGCCTCGTAATAATGTCATGCGTTCGGTGCGTAATATATAGGCTTGCTTGCGCGTGAGCCTCGGGCAGTATACAGCTGCCGCTTTGGAAACGAGCTGAAAAAAGAATTCATAGTGCAATAGCGCAAAAAACACAGGGACACAGTTCAAGAGAGACGATACAGGCGCTACCCAGCACTAAAACCTTTCCCCCCGCCGTGTCAGCCTTCTTCCTCTTTGGTAATGAAGAAAGCGTATGAAGCCAGAGGAATTCCGTGACGCTCCTTGCCTGAGCAGCCCAGTCCCGAAACAAGGCCTGGTTAGCACCAACCGACGACTTGAACGAGCAGGCAACACGGAGGCAGTCCCATAAGTACCTCACCTGTCCTCTCTGCTCAGAGCGCAGTATCTTGATCATCCTATTGACGTGGCTAGTGGATGGCGGCAAGATGCCAATGACCGACTGCACGTCTGCTGTGCATTGATGATTTCGGAGATGTCATCCTAGTAGGCGAGCGCGACATTCAGACGAGGCTAACAGTGGCACTATGAAGGCAGGGTTCCCCGCCTTCATAGATGCCACTGTTAGGCCGCGTCCTGAATGTCCCCGCCTTCATAGTGCCACTGTTAGTCCGCTGTTCCTGAATGTCGCGCTCGCCTACTGAGGATGGGATCTCCGAAATCATCAATGCCCAGCAGGACGTGCTAGTCGGTCATTTGGCATCTTGCCGCCATCCACTAGCCACCGTCAATAGGATGATCAAGATACTGCGCTCTGAGCAGAGAAGACTGAGGTACTTATGGGACTGCCTCCGTGTTGCCTGCTCGCTCAAGTCGTCGGTTGGTGCTAACCAGGCCTTGTTTCGGGACTGGCTGCTCAGGCAAGGAGCGTCACGGAATTCCTCTGGCTTCATACGCTTTCTTCATTACCAAAGAGGAAGAAGGCTGACACGGCGGGGGGAAAGGTTTTAGTGCTGGGTAGCGCCTGTATCGTCTCTCTTGAACTGTGTCCCTGTGTTTTTTGCGCTATTGCACTATGAATTCGTACCAACTGGCTCGGCTTTCCGTACTACTGAAAAGGAACCAAGACGCCAATTAAATTTTCGATGGAATTCGCGAATTCAGATGCGCTTATCATCGGGCACAAATCTCAGCATAATCATAAACATGCGCGATCCCAGTGGGTATTGTATAGGGAGCTTGCACGAACGGCGGCGACGCTATGCACTCTGGGTAGGCAGCCATTTTTTTGTCAGAGCCGACCGCGGAGTGCAGTGGCGCAGTCGTGTTTGCGAGCGTTGGCGTAGCTAGCAGGTGTGATCAAGCGCGAGCGCGACGCAAATTCAACTCCAAGAAGCGTCGTGCACGATGTCAGCTACACTGGAAGACTACACCCCAACGCTGTGCCGAAAAGACCGCGAGCGGCACGAAGAAAAGACGAGACTCTACGGGCTGCACCCATTCACGCTCCGTCGGACGACTGTGTAAGCGATGTGGACTTGTGGCCGCGCGTCGACATCGCCGATATTCACGAATTTCTCGTTTTGAGGACGAGTTTTATTACCGGGGAACAGCTGAAGTCGAGAAAGGCCCTCGAGGGCCACAGTTACGAGTGGCTGGGAGCCGTGGGCGAAGAAAGTCGCCGCCGACACCGTGATCGTCGTCACTCAAGTAAGACGTGTTAATTATTTGACTTTTTCTTAGGTGCTGATGTTTATTTCTCTGCGCTGACTTGCGTCGGCTTTACGACAGATCCGCATTAACCCCTACTCACCAAGAGCTTACGGGAAGGTGCTGTAAAAATTACGCTACACTTGGCGTAAATGAGAAAGCTCAGAGGAGCATCGAGGCAAGAACAAGGAAGCAAAACATGTGTGTAAAATGGTACGCTTATTGAACTGGTCAAATCACAGCATTAGCACCTACGAAAAAGTCAAATAATTAACACGTCTTACTTGAGTGACGACGATCACGGTGTCGGCGGCGACTTTCTTCGCCCACGGCTCCCAGCGACTCGCAAAGTGGCCCTCGAGGGCCTTTCTCGACTTCAGCTATTCCCCGGTAATAAACCTCGTCCTCAAAACGAGAAATTCGTGAACATCGGAGATGTCGACGCGCGACCACAAGTTCACATCGCTTACACAGTCGTCCGACGGAGCGTGTATGAGTGCAGGCCGCAGAGTCTCGTCTTTTCTTCCTACCGTTCGCGGTCTTTTTGGCACAACGTTGCGGTGTAGTCTTCCAGTGTAGCTGGCATCGTGCACGAAGCTCCTTGGAGTTGAATTAGCGTCGCGCTCGCTCTTGATCACACCTGCAAGCTACGCCAACGCTCGCAAACACGACTGCGCCACTGCACTCCGCGGTCGGCTCTGACAAAAAAATGGCTGCCTACCCAGAGTGCATAGCGTCGCCGCCGTTCGTGCAAGCTCCCTATTGTTTAATGGCATCAAACTCTAGTTAATTAGGTTATATTTGGCGGCAAAACGCCTAATTCGACGATACTCGAAGCGCGACAAGCCCGAAGCGCAGCAAATGTGCTACGCAAAGGACCGAAAACGGAGTTCGCAAACAACTGAAACCGGCCACGCGTACCGTGGGCCTTCAGACGTGGTTACAGTGTTACGTGGTCGCCATACAACCGCGTTATTCTAGTACACTGTAACCGCGTTATGGCTGCAGCGGCTGCGGCCAACTTGTTTCGTTTTCGATTTTACTCGGCGCACGCTGGGTGGTGACGCGCGCCGATAGCGACTGAGCTGCGACAAGCAGCAGTTTCGTTTTTCGCCGCGGGGTGTCAAATGGTACTTTGTCGCAGCAGTTTCGTTCGGCCGCGTGCGAATGGCGCACTGTTGATCGCGATTAAGCTCGATTGGCATAAACGTGCGCAGGGTTCCCCTTCAGGGTCGCTGCAGGTTCGTCGCAGCGCCCCCCCCCCCCCTATTATGTCAATATGTGGGGCTGACTTTGCGCCCCCCCCCGTGCGCTCGCCTATATTGGGATCGAATTTCTCAGCAGTGATTGGCCTCCTTTCGCAGTTTGCGTAAAAGGAGCCATTCACGACAAATAAATTCGATGCACATAAGGCGCGATCAAAAGTGACCGTGTGACACCTGTGAGTCGCCATCCATGATTGTGCATTCTATAGACAGGGTGTCGGAACGAAATGTTTTTCGTTCCGGTTTTAATTTCGCTCCACCGCAAAAAGTTCCCTTCCGTTTCTGTTCCGGAACGAAAAAGAAATGTTCCGTAACGATTCGTAACGGTTTTTATATGTGTTCAAAAATTTGAAGTTAAAGTAATCATTAAAAAAAAAAACATTGGTTTTATGGTATAGCTACTTGCGCAAGTGGGACAGGGCTAAAACACGTTCTTCAGAGGAGCGGAAGTAATTCTGCACCACGAATACCTACCAACTAGCACAAACCAGAGTGTGACGTTGGGCGAGTTGGTGCATAGCCTAATAAAATATTTGTGGCGCAACTGAGACAACCAAGGAAAAAAAAGAGAAGACAAGATAGGGCGCCAGACTTTCAACTAGTTTATTTTCCTCACATCACCCAAATATATATGCTTCCAGATATGCGCACAAGGAGGGGGCTCATGCACAAGGGACTATCACATAGGGCAAAAAAAGAAGCACACAGAAAAAAAAAATATCGCACAGCGCTATCTAAAAATAGGCATTCCTTCTTGTACAAAGGGATCGACAGGACACTGACGCATTCATTCCCCTTCCTCTGTATGTGATATGCCTCAAGTACTTCATGTGCTAACGTTTCCCTGCTTCATCCTATCAGTTTCTCCGAACAGTGGGGCGCAGCCGCACGAAGCACAATGGAACGGCAGGTGTGAACCCACACCATTCTTAATTGATAATATATGCTCCCTAAGGGAATTATCAATTATATTATTAATACGAACGGCGACAACAGATATTGGTAAAAACTGACATTGGCAGCGTTGACCGGACGAATGCAAAGAATAAAATCAGGATTCCAGCAGGAATCGAACCCAAGCATTCTGCGTGGCTGTCAGGTATTCTACCACAGAGCCACGCCAGGTCTGGAAGCTGCTTTGGAAAAACACCCTATGCAAGCGTAATGTCGGTGCAACGTCAGTTGTGGTTGGGGTGCTGTCTAATTTTATAACAAAGCAATAAGTGCTCAATATGTACTCCTACGATGCAGGCGCCATGTCAGGTTAACGGTGGTTCCAGTGTTGGCTCCGCTTTTATAGCAGTCTAATACACATTACATTTGTATTCCTATATATTGTTACGAATATATTTAACTTGTTTACAGTATGGAATAGTCCAGCAGTCAAGATGGCGGTTGTGTATCTTCAGAACACCGACACGTCGTCTGCCTCCTCTTCGCACACCTCCCCACAGTCATAGCTGCAACCCCGCTACATCGACCTCCGGCGAAAGCGCCGACTCGGCGCTTGTTAGCAGGTGGTGGGCGAAAGGTACGGCTTCAGGCGAGCGACGTGGACGACGTTGGAAGACGTAGAGGGCGCCGTATGGTCCAAAGGGGCGATGTCATAGGTGACCTCAGTCACCTGGCGTAGCACACGGTAAGGGCCGGAGTACTTGGGCAGAAGTTTTTCGGCCAGGCCAACATGCCGAGACGGAGACCACAGGAGAACGAGGTCACCCGGATTGAAGCGAACGTTCCGGTGGCAACTGTCGTATGTATGTTTCTGGCGGAGTTGCGAGTCCGAAAGGCGTCGATGGGCGAACTGACGGGCCTTTTCGGCTGTGCTAATAGCGTGGCGAGCATATTCGGTGGACAGGGGTGGGTACGAGCGTGTCGAACGGCAAGGTCGGTTCTCTTCCATACAAAAGGTAAAAGGGAGAATATCCAGCAGTGTCGTGGCGCGAGCTGTTGTATACGCAAAAGTGACAAAGGGTAACGCAACGTCCCAGTCGCGATGATCAGTCGAGACATACATGGCGAGCATGTCAGTGAGCGTGCGATTCAAACGTTCTGTGAGTCCGTTCGTTTGGGGATGATAGGCCGTCGTAAGCTTGTGCTTGGTTGCACAAGAGCGAAGTAGGTCCTCGATTACCTTGGATAAAAAGTAACGACCTCGGTCCGTGATAAGTTGACGAGGAGCGCCGTGATGTAAGATGACGTCTTGTATCAAAAACTCGGCGACGTCTGTAGCGCAGCTGCTCGGGAGAGGTCTCGTAATGGCAAAACGGGTCGAATAATCCGTAGCGACGGCGACCCATCTGTTACCGTTGTTAGAAAGTGGGAAAGGTCCCAAAAGGTCGAGGCCGACACGAAAAAAAGGCTCAGCAGGTACGTCGATAGGTTGAAGGAGCCCGGCGGGGTGCACAGCTGGCCTTTTCCGGCGTTGGCACGACTCGCAAGGAGCAACATAACGATGTACGGAACGGTAGAGGCCGGGCCAGAAAAAGCGTCGGCGGACACGGTCGTACGTTCTGGCAACAAGATGGCCGGCCGTTGGTACATCATGTAGTTGCTGAAGTACGGTCGAGCGGAGATGAGTGGGTACTACAACTAGTAGTTCCTGTCCCACTGGGCGCATGTTCCGGCGGTATAAAATGCCGTCGATGATGACGAACATGCGAAGCGAACTGTCCGTCGAGTCAGTATTCAGGCGGGTGATTAGATCTCGTAGGGACGCGTCACGCTGTTGCTCGTCACCGATGTTGCCGAAAGCGGAGAGCGAGGAAATACAGATGGACGTGTCATCCGTTACGAGGTCTGGATCGTCGACGGGGTACCGAGAAAGGCAGTCGGCGTCTTGGTGTAGACGGCCGGACTTGTAGACCACTGTGTACGTGAATTCCTGGAGGCGTAGAGCCCAACGAGCTAGGCGCCCTGTTGGATCTTTGAGTGCTGAAAGCCAGCATAGAGCGCGGGGTCTGTCGTAACAGTGAAAGGTCGACCATATAATAGGGGCGGACTTTACCAACTGCCCATACAAGCGCCAGGCACTCGCGCTCAGTAATAGAGTAATTGCGTTCGGCATTGGAGAGGAGCCGGCTGGCATACGCAAGAACTCTATCATGACCGGATTGACGCTGGGCTAACACAGCGCCAATGCCGTAACCACTAGCGTCGGTGCGGACCTCGGTTGGAGCGGACGCGTCGAAGTGGGCGAGGATCGGCGGTGTGGTGAGCAGCGTAATGAGGCGGGAAAAAGCACTGGCTTGGTCAGGACCCCACCAAAATGGCACATCCTTCTTGAGAAGGTCAGTGAGGGGGCGGGCAATATCTGCGAAGTTTCTGACGAATCGTCGGAAATATGAGCATAGGCCCACAAAACTTCGAACGTCTTTGGCACAAGTTGGTACGGGAAAATCGAGGACAGCGCGAACTTTGTCGGGATCGGGTCGGATGCCAGATGAGTCGACGAGATGCCCTAGAATAGCAACTTGGCGATGGCCAAAGTGGCACTTCGATGAATTAAGTTGTAGCCCAGCCGCACGAAACACGGAAAGAATAGACGAAAGTCGGTCGAGGTGCGACTCAAAGGAGGGAGCAAATACAGTGACGTCGTCCAGGTAACAAAGGCAGATAGACCATTAAAGCTGCGCAAAAGCGTGTCCATCATCCGCTCGAACGTGGCCGGCGCATTGCACAAACCGAACGGCATGACTCTGAATTGGTAGAGACCGTCAGGCGTTACAAAGGCGGTCTTCTCACGGTCGAGGTCGTCTACGGCGATTTGCCAGTAACCAGAGCGTAGGTCTATCGAAGAAAAATAGGTAGCGCCATGAAGGCAGTCCAAGGCGTCATCGATACGAGGAAGCGGGTAGACATCCTTTTTGGTGATCTTGTTTAAATGCCGATAATCCACGCAGAAACGCCAGGTGTTGTCTTTCTTTTTAACTAAGACTACAGGGGAAGCCCACGGACTCGAAGAAGGCTCAATAATGCCTTTTGTGAGCATCTTGTCGACCTCCTGTTGAATAACTTGGCGCTCTGATGGTGAAACTCGGTAAGGACGCCTGTGAATTGGAGCTGCATCACCGGTATCTATGCGGTGCTTGACTTGCGAGGTTTGACTTAAGGGCCTACCGTCAAAGTCAAATATGTCAGAGTAGGTCGTAAGGAGATCACTGAGGTCTTTAACTTGAGAGGGCAAAAGGTCTAAGGCAATCATCTTGGTTATGTTGTTGTGCAGTGTAGAAGAGGGGACTGCGTCGACTCTGTGCGGGTTTGGAGAGACGACAGCGGGCAGTTCGGGTGACACCGATGAGATCTGGCACTCGTACGACGGTGACAGAGTAGCGAGAGCAATGCCTTGTGGTAGGACTTGAGAGCTCAATCCGAAGTTCAGAAGAGGAAGGGACGTCTTGTTCGCTGTAATAGTTACAA
The DNA here is from genome assembly GCF_013339695.2 of Rhipicephalus sanguineus. Lineage (NCBI taxonomy): Eukaryota > Metazoa > Arthropoda > Arachnida > Ixodida > Ixodidae > Rhipicephalus > Rhipicephalus sanguineus. The sequence continues at coordinate 17,874 of NW_023614644.1, forward strand.
CTGTGTACGGAGAGGAGACGTTGCGGGCCAGTAGAACACTGGGAGAGGGAGAGACCACATAATCCCCATCCGGTACACTGGATATGGTTCAACAGCGACGCAAGTTAGGGCTTTGTGGTGGCAGACGAACAGCCTCAGCACACGAAAGTTTCATCTGAACCACCTCCGACACGTCGGCGGACGCAGGCAAGTCAAGTTGTACAACACCGGCCGAGCAGTCAATGACAGCAGAGTGGTCAGACAAGAAATCGAGTCCGAGGATGACATCATGAGGACAATGAGCGAGAACATGAAACATAACGGACGTCTGGCGGTCGGAGAACCTGACACGTGCCGTGCACATTCCGAGTACAGCCGGAGTTCCTCCACTAGCGACACGCACAATAGGGACTCGGGCGGCGTAAGGACCTTATTTAATCGTGCACGGAGATCAGAGCTCATAATAGAAATATGTGCGCCGGTATCAATGAGGGCAGTCACAGGCAGGCCATCCACTTCCACAGCAAGCAGGTTCTGGTCCGTAGTGAGGGTCAGCAGAGGGTTTTCAGGTCGGGGGTCGAATGCAGCAATATGATTCACAAGCGTCGCTCGACCCCGGATAAATACGCTAATGAAAGTTATGTATGATATTTACATCATCACACCATAAAGTGCAATTCCTTTCGATAATGTGCTCTGACGTGAGTGCTGGCGTTATACGTCAGACCATAAGTTACCCTTTAAACGCCAGTGTTGTACTTCGACGTGCCTGATAAGCCCACGATGTGCACACAACTATACTACACTTCCAAAAACACGTCGATCCACCTCGTAACGCTTGACTCAAAGCAAAAAAAATGCAGCATAGAACTACTCGCTGACTGCTTCGCATGAAACCGATACCCAGAAGGTGTGGGATCTTCCAAATTTTTTCTTGAGTGAGTCTAGTGAGCTCCAATTTTTTTTTTGGCCGACCTATGGTGATAACTACTCAAATTCAGCATTACTAGCCTTATGACAGCTCACATTGATACTCACTTCTACTCACATATACTTCAACGCGCTATAGCGTTCACACGCCAGCTCAATAATTATTGATCAGATGCGTGCCTTGACCCCCCTTCCCTCCCCCCTCCCCCACAAAATTTTTCAAAGGAAGTTATTTATAAAAATATATCTCGTGTGAGTCATATCTTTCAATAAAAATGTCCTTACTAGCTTGCAATCACTGCTAACTCGTATGTGAAGGTATGAGATCAAAGTGAGTATCGTAGAGCACCGAATATGCAAGATATTGGGTTTAAGTGCGTTGACATCCTGATCGAAAAATCTGATTATACGCTAACGGACTCATGCGTCGGCTCACTCAGGCTCATTCAGACTCGGATCGAGTCGTGAGACTGAATGTGTCCGAGTGAGTAATATTTAAGTGAGATTGAGTTCGAGTGAGTCCGGTTGAGAAAAAATTGGCCGCGTATCTGCGTGCTTCGCTGCAAATGTCGTCGAAAGACGATAGTCTTCTGCCGGCCGTACTGCACGAGTCCTCCTCTATGTTGAATCGCCGCATCTGGCTCATAGCATCGCATTTTAAATTTTCAGTGGAGCCTAAGAAACACTAGGGTCCTGACTCCTTAGAATTACGTATCTATGTATTTTCTAGTATAGGAACACACCACCTAATACTTACATATTGATGTTGCTCCTCAGGTATGCTTAATATTTGCTTTTTGATCGACAATATTAACAAGTATGAACGCCGCTACCAGTTTAGGATGTCTGGGCGTTCAGCAAGTGCTTAAACTTCGGCCGGGTGGCTGAATCGTGTGGCAGACAGACAGATAGACAGAAAGACCGACCGACCAAAATTTCTGCCTTCAGGTATCCCAAGAAAGACTGTCGTCTTTAAAAGTTTAGTGAGTCTGAGTCCGAGTGAGTGCGGTCACGGCCGCTGGATGAAAAAGCGCGCTTTTTCATCCAGCGGCCGTGGTCTGGTTGAAGAAAACTTTGGTGAGTCTGAGTACGTGTGAGCACTATAGGGAACCCAAGCTCAAGTTTGCGGCGCGACGACAGCGCCGCGCCAGCCACGCTGCGGCTCTGTCGGAAAGCTCTGAACCTTCGCGCGGCCGACTCAGCCCCATTTCACGGTAACGGTAGCGCACGTGCGCACGCGTTCTTCTCTCGGTGCAGGTAACTGGGAGGCCGTCAGCTGGGTACGTTGAACCGAGAGGCTTGCTGTGCGAAGCTGCGCATTTCCACGATGGCAGAAGCGACCCCGCGGAAGCGCAAGCGTGGTCCGAAGTATTGCGGTTTAGTGGCCAGCCACAACAGTGCAGACAAGGCACACGATTCACGTGTTAAACTGTATCGACTCCCGGGCGTGTCGCACGATAAATAAAGGCGGCAAGCGTGGATAGCTGACAGCGTTGTCTCGCCTTCTATTTTGGCTGTCTGAGTTCATCGTTTTCGTTCGTTCCGACTACCTGAATCGGTAAGTAACGGGGCGCATGCACGCAGCGACTACAGTAATGATTACTCGCTGTCTTCTCGCATTGCTAAGTCCAGTTACGGTTGTAGGTGAAGCAACTTTGTGTTTTGATTCCCCGTGCTCGTGAGACCTACCCGTCGTTGTTGAACGTTCACATTCGCGTTATACTGTTAGCGTTGCGCGCAGGGGCGTAGCCAGAAATTTTTTTCGGGGGGGGGGGTTCAACCATACTTTATGTATGTTCGTGCGTGCGTTTGTATGTGTGCGTGCCTATATACGCAAGCAAAATCGAAAAATTTCGGGGGGGGGAGTTTGAACCCCCCCAACCCCCCCCCTTGGCTACGCCCCTGGTTGCGCGGTTGGTTGAATTCAACTGAACTCCGCACATTGTCAGAAGTTCGGCGCCTGCATTTCACGCGTCGCGAAGGCTGCTTTATCACGCCGGAACGGACGTCTGTGCATTTTGAGGAAGCTTTGACATCGTTCTGCAGGTTTGCTTTGTTTTTGGCACTTTATTGGGGTGATATATATTTAAGCCGCTAAATATAACTGGCACTTAATACATGCTTTGCAATTGCAACCTTGAAGTAACCACCTTCTGACTTTGTGCGATTTTCTAGCCGCGTTCACGCAACAGGTTTTATACGCCTGTCAAGTCGGTATCATAAAAAGAGACTGCAAGCATGACGCGAGAGCCGAAAAAACGAGGCGAGCAGTTCATCTTGCTTCACAGTGGTTAAAGCTCAGCTAGCTGCCTCGCGTCTTAATCGGCGAGTGATTCTCCAGCGGCACGGAGGACTTGACTCTAACCTTCTCAGGAAGCAGTGCCATGGCCGTATAATCTTTTTTTCGCACGCCGCAAACGTTTGTTCACGAAAGTACTCGTCTGCTACTGTAAGCATGCCATATCAAAACAACAATCATATGATTCGTAGTCCACGCCGCAGAACATCGATAGCGTGTACGGCTTCATTTCGGAGTGCATGTGGACCATTATTCATCTTTAACACGACAGAATGAGACTTACCTCGAGGTATACGTCCTACACGGTGTAATCGCGACTTGGGAAATGCATTTCGCTTTGAGTCGGGCGTCGTTGTCGTCGATCGTATGCTCTTCACCGTTAACGTGATTGACGAGCCTTTCTCATTTTATCAAGTTCGCTTTTCGGAAGTGCCAGTCAAGCTTGAAAATCCTTTTGAAGCCGCACTGCAAGCGGTACATTGCGAGGCGCCGAAAGTGCACCGCGAGAGCTCTGCACGTGCACAGAAGCGAGCAGCACCGCGGTGGAGAGAAGGGAAACGCGTGCTGCGAACGCCCCAGTTTCTGTTTTTCTGCCAGAGATGGTGCTGCCTGTCAAGAGCAGCAGCGTCGCTAAGCGTTGCTTGGGAAGCCTATAGGGCAAAATATATTCCATGAGTGAGTCTGAGTGAGCTCCACATTTTTTGCCGACCTATGCACGGATTTAAATAACCTCAGGCGGTCGAAATTTCCGGAGCCCTCCACTACGGCGTCCCTCATAATCATATCGGGGTTTTGGGACGTACGTAAAACGCCAACAATTATCTTTACAAGAAATGTCACGCACAGGAAGAATGGAACACGCGGGACTTATGGCAACTTCGACAAATCGCACCGGGGCCCCCTGACGAGCCCAGTTGTATGTTTAGACACGAGGCTACATGAAGCCTTGGGTTTCAACAAGTGGGTGCATTCACCACCCGCGCAGCCACGTACAATGCACTTGGACATACGATGCACTCAAGACTCCATTCGCATGCAAATGAAGACGTTCATATATTCATAAATGTATAGCTGGCTGAATTACAAAACATTGAATATCGGATCGCGTCTTTTGTTTTATTTTAAGGGTAACATTTAGACATTTATTTAACACATACGATGTTTTAATGAAGTCGAAGGAGAAAACACGAACGCCGGGACTGTTCCTACAGACATTTGCTCTGTTGTGCACGCGCTGCACGTTCGAGAATTCACGGAGCAGTGACTAATTCATACTTTTGTGCAGCTTAGCCGCAAGCAGCAGTCATTCCTAATAAAGTCTAAAGTCTCACAAACTACTCTTAACGATAATTGTTCTGGCGATCAATAATTACAACTTGCTATTTCTGAACACCACCTCCGAGATCGACTCCACTCGCGGAGGCCGTAACATTGCTCGCAGAGCCTGGGCGCGCACGACGGCGGCGGCGGCGGTCAAGTAGTGCCATCTGCCTGGGCGAGAGTCCTCGCATAGTAAGATAGGTTGCCGAGAGGTTGCCCTTGCGAAGGCGTTCCTTCACGACCACCGCGGCCTCTGCGTCCCCGCAGGGTCCAACGCCCTCCAGGTGGGTCGCGACGAGTCCCGCCCTGCGCGCCAGGCGTCCGGTGACCAGGAGGCCCTCGTCCTGGTCCTCGCTCTCGTCGGCCAACGCCGGTTGCATTCGCAGGAAGTCTTCGGACTTGGCCGCGTACGCGCAGCCTTCCAGGTGATCGCGCCCCACGGAGGCGCGGCCGAACACTCGCCGTGGTCCGGGCGCCCATCGTTCCAGGGCGTCCAGCAGCGCGAGCACGCGCACGTGCGTGTCGTCCGTGACGCGCAGGGCCCACTGTAGCGAGTGCATGTGCATGGGCACCCACTCGACGATCAGCGCGGCCATCGAGGACGACCGAGGGCGAGGGCCGGACTCCCAATCGCTGTGGGCCACGATGTCCTTGAACGCCTTGTACTCCTTCTGCGCGGTAAATAACGGCGGTGGAGGTAAGGGAACACGCTAAAGATTATTATGGAACCACTTCCCAAGATGAACGCGCACTGTCTGACCCAAGAATTTAGGCTGAAGGCGCGCGCACACACGCCTACACGTGCGCAAAGGGGTGTGCGAAATTTCGGCATTTGCATGTCGAATGCGATAGACTCGCTTCGTATTCGTGATATGTCGATGTTCAAGCTCCTGTTTTAATTTTTGTACATGTCTGTACCCTGTCTCTTAATTTCATTCTATCGCCTCATTGAGATGTCACCCATTATGTACTTTGTTTATAACGCTGTTTTTCATTTTATTTTCTAATCGCATAGCCTTTCAACATGATTGTTTTCGCGTTCTTTCATTTTTATTTTTCCCATGCGTCAGTATTTTCACTTCTCGTCGTCGGAGAGCACATTAAAACGATTGGCTGAATGATTTTATGTATATGGAGAAAACTCCTCTTGTATAATAGTTTCTCATTGTTATAGGTCGGCAAAAATAATTGGAACTCACTCAAGAAATATATTTTGTTATGAGACTCACTCGGACTCAGACTCGCCGAAATTTTCCTCGACCAGGCTCACCCGGACTCAGACTCACCAACATATAGCTCAGCCGGACTCACTCAGACTGAGACTCACGGCTTGACCCTATAGTCGCCTGAGTGAGTTGGATCATGAGTACGCTGGCGTAAAATTAGCGTTTCCGATCATGGTGTAAATGCTCTTTAACGCCAATGTCTCACATAATCGGCGCTCTACGATACGCCTTTTGATCTTGTACCTTCAAATACGATTTATCAGTGGTCGCAATCCAGTAAGCTCGTTTTTATGAAATATGCGACTCACACGAGATATTTCTATCAAGAACGTCCCATGAAAGAGATTGCGGGGGGAAATCATGATACCCCCCCCCCCTCCCAAACCCACGCCTCTTATCAATAAACATTGAGGTGGAGCATGAAATCTAGTGCTTTGAGGCATGTGTGAATAGATTTCAGTTTAAACGTAAGGCGATATAAGGCTGATGGTAATGCTGATAGGTGAGTAGAAAGGACCATAGGTCGGCAGTGAAAGGTGGAGCTCACTCAGACTCACTCAATAAATATATTTTGCGCTTAGGGCTCACTCGGTCTCAGACTCCCAAATATTATCCTCAACCGGACACACTCGGACTCAGATTCACTAAAATTTTCCTCAACCGGACTCACTCGGAGTCAAACTCACCATCATACTGCTCAGCCGGACACACTCAGACTCACGGCTCGATCGGAGTCTGAGTGAGTGTAAGTCGACTCATGAGTGGGTTTGCCGACCTATGCTCATTGTGTGTATACAACAGTCATTTTCACCGTCACGATATCTTAAAAATGGGTTGTTATCTAAAGGTTGTTATCTCTCTCACTACACAGGCTGGTGTTGAAGCACCGGTACTAATTGTTACCTGACACTGCCTCCGTTGTGTTATATTGCTGAGTTCGCGCTATGCACCCGTTAGCGCGTTCTTTACGCTATATTTCACATCCTGAAACGATCAGACGTAGTTACATTGCTCTATATATTTCTAAATTATTTCGACGCGGCCAGGTATTCGGACCCCGGTGGTCATTCCATTATTGCTCTTGACATATTAGAATCACTGTACGACTATGCGTTTGCTCGGAATGAAATAACATAGCCCGTTCAGGCCCCAACTAATCCCGTTCAATTAAGCGACTGGTTTTTACAATGAGATGCACATGGTCATGATAGTCCACAAAACTGAAGAAAATGTGTGCTCACACTTTTCAATCGAAATTAAGTAGTCATTAAATTAATTGTTTAATTGTTTATCTATAATATCTTCATAGCACCCAACAGCCAAAATTCATATCTTCCATCGAAAACTATAGATAAGGACCTACCTCTGCAGAGTGAAGAAGCTGCCTCAGCGAAGTGCGGGAGAAGCAATTTCTTCGTTCGCAGGTGACCTCACTTTCTCGAGTTTACCAGGTTGGCAGCATATGTAGAGCAGATGCTAAATATTGTAGCAGAGGAACACACCCCCCCCTTTTTCTGCTACTGAGTGGTTGCTGATTGACAAACAAAATTGCCCGAAAGGGTTGGAACTGCAATACTGCATGATTTATATTGCACGCATAATACCGGGTGTCCCAGCTATCTTTAACCAAGGGTTAAAAAATACGATATTAGAGGAAGGCGAGTGAAATCAGTGGCAAATTACTGACAGTCACCTTGCGCACCACAGACAATTTATTGTTTTGTAATTAACTAATTTTGTTAATTAGGGTTATTTAACTAAATTGCTAAATATTGCCAATTTAGGCAAGAAATGGGATTTGCAATGTTCCAGAGCGTCTTCAGAAACCCCAATTGCATTATTTGCGATAAAGAATGTCTCGCGTATACCATTTTTTCCAAGCTGCAAAGAAAGCCTGCGAAATACAAAAAATTACACCATCTCCCGCTAAAGGGGACCATGAGGCGATGCGAAGCCGGAGCACTTGCACGATCGCGTTCCGTTGGCGTTCGTTGGGCATGCTACCGACCTCTCGCCGTGGAACGCGAAGAGGCACGCTACGCGCGTCGTATCTTCCATCTAGCCTGGCCGTTAATTCTCACAGGGCGAGCGGGGAACGCGGTCGACAGGCGGGCGAGAGGGGGGCAGCGTGGGAGAGGAGAGAGAAGCGGAGGGGACGCGCATGCGCTCGAGCTCATAGCGGCGTTGCGCAGGAGAGAATTTCGGCATGTCTGGTCCGCGTTTCAGAGGAAGAGTGGAAAGGGAAGTGGAGAGGGGAAGTGAAGAGGGGAAGGGGAGAGAGAAAGTGGAGAGGGGAGGGGAGAGGGTGAGTGGAGAGGAGGTGTGTGGAGAGGGTATGCGCATGCGCAGTAAGGGTGGTCACGCCGCACACCACCACCACCGGATTGAGCTCCGCCTTAAGATACTTCGCATCTAAAAAAAATTGGCCGCGTATTTGCGTGCTTCGCTGCAAATGTCGTCGAAAGACGATGGAGCGCTGCGTTAGAGTTACTGTATATGCTACCTTTGGGTAGCAGAGTTGCGCATAGGTCTGGCTAGCAACCATGGCTATGTCGCGAAGACTCACTCCGTTTTTGCAGGCGACGTGCCTAACGGGTCAGCGGTCGACATGTTTGGCGTGTCGAAGACCGGTGATTTACTTTAATGTGAATGACTAGTGTCAATCCAGTTCGCTGCAGCGGCGCCATCGAGAATACAAAACTTGGCCCCAGCGTCAGCTTCTCCGCAACGCATGGTTGCTAGCGGCGTTGGGAGACAGATGCGCAACTCTGCTACCTAAAGGTAGCGTATGCAGTAACTCTACGCTCTACGTCGTGAAACGAGCTTGTGCAGAGGGCACGGAGATGAAGGTTCTTTCCTTCCTCCGTGGCAGAGGGCTTTCGTCGGCGCGTCGCGTCTTCAGCGCATCCGCATTTTCAGCGTAGCTTAAGAAGCTAGGGTCTTTAGTATTACGTATCTGTGTGTGGCGACCACTGCGCACAGACTTACGCAGCCTCCATCTCGTCATTGATTAGCCCGGCGTGACACAGCTACCTGCTGCAACACGCTTCCGATAAAAGACAGCGCCACGCAGTTCCGTCGGAGGCTTACGTCACCACCGCTGGCTATATAACCCAAGCTACCAAGCTTGGTTTCATGTTTGTTTCTCTAACCTTCCGAAGCGCAGCATCGGCATGCTTGCCCTTCTGCTGCTATTACGTTAATAACATCGTTTTGTTTTATGTTGGGATCCGTCCTTCACCGACTCCGCATCCCACGTCTGGTGACCCGAAAAACGAACAAACCGCACCGCCATGACCCGGACCTTGGAATGACCTTCCGAGAAGATTCCACGGGACCTTCACGCCGAGTCAACCGACCTCTGACTCGCCTCACGATGGGCGCTGCGACCGGATGAAACCACGGCGCACTGCATCTTGCTGGCCGCCGGAGTTTCCCGAATTCTGGCCGCAATGTCCAGCCATCTGGCTCATCAAGATGGAGGCTGTTTCTCCCTGCATAACATCGTCTCGCAGCAGGACAAGTACGCCATCACGGTAGCTATGCTTCCTCCTGCTCTGCGACGCGTTGTGCCTCCTCTTGGGCCGCAGGCATACGACCACTTCGAGGGTTCGTGCTAGCCCCACCGCAACCGCAGCAACCGTGCCCGCACCCGCCGCCAGCAACCGTGCCCGCACCCGCCGCAGCAGCCGTGCCCGCACCCGCCGCAGCAGCCGTGCCCGCACCCGCCGCAGCAGCCGTGCCCTCGGCACCCGCCGCAGCAGACGAGCCCTCGGCACCCGCCGCAGCAGACGAGCCCTCGGCACCCGCCGCAGCAGACGAGCCCTCGGCACCCGCCGCAGCAGACGAGCCCTCGGCACCCGCCGCAGCAGACGAGCCCTCGGCACCCGCCGCAGCAGACGAGCCCCCGGCACCCGCCGCAGCAGACGAGCCCCCGGCACCCGCCGCAGCAGACGAGCCCCCGCACCCGCCGCAGCAGACGAGCCCCCGGCACCCGCCGCAGCAGACGAGCCCCCGGCACCCGCCGCAGCAGACGAGCCCCCGGCACCCGCCGCAGCAGACGAGCCCCCGGCACCCGCCGCAGCAGACGAGCCCCCGGCACCCGCCGCAGCAGACGAGCCCCCGGCACCCGCCGCAGCAGACGAGCCCCCGGCACCCGCTTCGGCAGACGAGCCCCCGGCACCCGCCGCAGCAGACGAGCCCGGCACCCGCTTCGGCAGACGAGCCCCCGGCACCCGCTTCGGCAGACGAGCCCCCGGCACCCGCTTCGGCAGACGAGCCCCCGCACCCGCTTCGGCAGACGAGCCCCCGGCACCCGCTTCGGCAGACGAGCCCCCGGCACCCGCTTCGGCAGACGAGCCCCCGGCACCCGCTTCGGCAGACGAGCCCCCGGCACCCGCGACGGCAGACGAGCCCCCGCACACCGCACCCGTGACGGCAGACGACCCCCGGCACCCGCGACGGCAGACGAGCCCCCGGCACCCGCGACGGCAGACGAGCCCCCGCACCCGCGACGGCAGACGAGCCCCCGGCACCCGTCAGCACCTACTGATCCTGGGTGCGACACCCAAACCAGCGCTGCCTGTCACGTTTTCGCTGGCACCACGGATGTCACCCTAATCGAGCCACCTCAGACTGTCCCGACCACCTCCATTAAAAAGCTGGACGACGCACCCCGCTGCGAGGCGGGCGCTTTGTGAAGCCACCGGAAGCTGCCCTGTTTGTCCCCGGAAGCTGGCGTCTTGTGTCCGTCTCAGTCGCGCAATTTCAAGTATTCTCGGGTGGCAGCTGTTGTTATGATCGTTTTTCTTTTTATTTTTGAAAACTCTGCGATTACGCTTCACTTTAGACGCCGACGAACGCTACACGAAAGATGACAGACGCCGTGCCGACACCATCCGAATATGGCGGAGTGCTGCGACGTACAAAGTGCGTAAAAAAGTAATGCAACTTCGAGGTATTTACACGTGAAATGTCTTCCCTGACGACTTTTTCGGTCGATTCGTACAGTTTACAGCGCTACAGGCAGGTATTTCTTTAAAAAAGAACAGAAAAGCTCTCTTCCGGGACAAAAAACGGCGGCTTCCGGTGGCTTCACGCCCGCGTGCTCGATGCGCCATCCAGCTCCTCCTAGTGGAGATCAGTGGTCCCGACCACGCTGGTTGGCTTCGAACATCATACTGTCCCGACCGCCGATCCTGCCCAAGCTGTCGAGCGGCAGCGCAAACATGACGACGCCCGCACCGACCGCGACCACCCGGTCCCAGTCTCCCTGGCGGACCAGCACAAGGCCCACACCTGGCACCCCCCCAACCCTGGTCATCCGCAGAATCTGGGGCCAAGGCCCAACATCATTCTGGCGCCGCCGCGCATGATGCCGCCCCCCCTCGTTTTTGCCATAGTCCCGGGACAGCCCCTGACACTACAACAGCTACAGGCCATGCTGCACGTGCAGACCACGCTGGCCCAGCCCACGCTGGGTGCGTTCCAGACAGACCAGCACCAGTCCCTGTCGTAGATACCCGACGTTCACCCAGCCGCAGATACTGCCGCAGGAACCACCACCATCATGGCACCCTGTCGGCGCCCCCTCATCCTCGACGAGCGGCAGTATGGTGTCCTCTGTGCCCGTCGCGCCCGCACCAGTCACAGAGAGCGTGCAGATTGTGGTGAGCAAGGTTCCACAGACGCCGGCAGTGACTCCCCAGCAGCGCATACAGGTTTTTCTAGCGCACGATGGCAGCGTCGTACTGCACCCTCACGGCAGCACCCTGTCATCCATGACTGCGCCGGCACCCTCCCCGGTACTGGTGGCCACGACGGTCCCGCCTTCGTCGACGAGCGCGCCGGTGCGACCTCTCTTTCGCGGATCCACTCGGCTCTCCTGAAGCGTCTCTCCGCAGCGCCGCCCGTCACGGAACAGCTCGCAAAAGCCACTAGGTTTCTACACCCGTCCTCTACGCCACTCTCAGCCCCGAACCCCAGGAAAAAATTGAGCACCCGTTCGCCACTCCGTGTTACCGACCAGGACAGGACTGACTCAAGCCCGCGTACATCGCGGCGAACGACCCTGGCAGCGCCACTCTTTCAACTGGCGTCCGTCCACAGCCACCGACGTCGCAGCCCGCTCCTTTCACGACACGCTCTGGACGTCTGGTACGCCTCCCAGATTTCTACAGACCCTGAGGGCTCTGCACTCCGCGGGGGGTGATGTGGCGACCACTGCGCACAAACTTACGCAGCCTCCGTCTCGTCATTGATTAGCCCGGCGTGACACAGCTACCTGCTGCAACACGCTTCCGATAAAAGACAGCGCCACGCAGTTCCGTCGGAGGCTTACGTCACCACCGCTGGCTATATAAACCCAAGCTACCAAGCTTGGTTTCATGTTTGTTTCTCTAACCTTCCGAAGCGCAGCATCGGCATGCTTGCCCTGCTGCTGCTATTACGTTAATAAACATCGTTTTGTTTTATGTTGGTATCTGTCCTTCACGACTCCGCATCCCACATGTGTATTTTCTATTAAAGGAACACACCATCTAATGCTTACCTAGTGATGTTGCGCCTCAGATATGCGTAATATTTACTTTTTGATCGACAACGTTCACAAGTATGAACAGCCGTACCAGTTCAAGCTGGGTGGGCGGTAAGCAAGTGGTTCAACTTTGGCCCGGAGGCTGAATCGAGTGACCGTGCCGACAAACAGAAAGACAGACAGACCAAAATTTCTCGTTTAAGTATCCCGAGAAAGACTATCGTCTTTAAAACTTCTCCACGAAGGGAACTCTGATGGGATGCGAAGCAGCAGCGGTGCGCACGGCGTGACCCGGTTGAAACGGGCGTCGCCGCGGGTGCTGAAAGAACAGTTGAAGCGAAACTCGGTGTAGCGTTTACTCGAGTAAACGTTTGTTTGAAACGCTGAGACACGGGAGGCGGGTTGGGTTTAGTGTAAGTTTCATTAAAGCGTTTGGCAAGACTACGTAGTCGTTGTTTCTTCAGAGTCGAGGCACGGGCGCTGGACCGGAGCAGGCGCGCGTTTCGCCTTGACTACCACGGGTCAAGCGAGAGAGAAGTGACACGTTCAGAGGTGTTGCGAGCGGGCGGAGCAGCCGGCAGCTGCGGGCGCTACGGCGAGCATGCTGCGGGTGAGGAAGAGAGTGACGTCAGCGCGCACCTGCGAGGGAAGCGTTGCGAGGGTAGCATGACGTCAATGCAAAGCTGTGGCGTGACCCTACTTGGCAACGCTCCAACACCTACGGTGAGGGGAACGCGTTTGCGGCGCATTGTACGGACGCACGTAACGTACGGCGTTACACACGTGAGTCAAAGAGCTGCTTCGCATCTAAAAGAACCACGTGACTAGCGCATTCGCGCACAGCGATAATGCTGCCCTCAGCCGTGGTTTTGAGCGAACGAAATCAGCTGCGACCGGGACTCGCCGGCTCCGTTGCAGCGGTAGGCCGATAAATGGGCAGTGGTTTCTTGGCCCGCGTCAGCCAGTTGGCACGCGTGACGGTGCAAGTCCTTAGATTTGGAAAAATCTAGGGTCTTTAGTTATACACTCTAAAAAGTTTTCGGGAGCAACTGCGCAGTTCATCCGAAAAAGGGCGCTTTACTCCCTCGAAGGGACGAACTGCAGAAGCATGCGTGCCGTGCGCAAAGTTCTGAGGGTAACTGCTTGTCCTTCGTCAAAATGAGAGGAACGAGAGGACGAATGGCAACACTTACTCCCGCATGCCTCGAGAAGGAGAGGGAGGGGACGCGGGGGTGAGGGGGTGAGCGGGTAGATCTCCTTTCACTACTGAGCATATTTTCACGTTAAGTGCATTGCGAAGTGTCAGTTCCTGGAAAATGTATATTAGTGGCCGTAACAATGCTCGTTCGTTTCTTGTAAGCAATAAGTGGATGAATAAATAACTAAAATAAAATTGTTAAGAGAGATGACAGGATGACCTTTATTGAACGGTAAAGTGTAGGCCCTGTGCTGTGGGGCGCGTTGTGCATTCACATTTCTGTCTCACGACTTGCTGGTATTTGCTCATAACATAGAGCTTCCTGTAATACTTACTCTATGAAACTCTATGGTGTCTATGGCTCGTCAGTCAAAAGTAGTGCTGCGTTTGAGAACATCGCAAAGAAGGAAATTCTTGTTTGGCTGGTGATATCGCATTAATGTAAACTTTACTAAAAAAAAAAAAAACGTAGAGGTTCCTTTCATTTTTGTAAAAAGACCAAAAAGCAGTAGATTCCGTCGCCTTTTCACTGAATCAGCAGAAATTACAACATCAGTAGAGCTACTGATAAATCAGCGGTCATGGCAGCGAGGACCGCACGTGGATACGTTCCGTGTGGCGCGGGACAGTTTGTTTCGGAGTGCTGGGAAGCCACGCGTCTAGCATACGGCCCCCGCGACCGTGGCCTTGGAACATTGAAAGCGCGCCTGACTGGAACCGCTACTGTTCTCCCCTTCGAAGTGGGCCATAAAACGGGGGACACGTGTGCAAAAGGGGGCACTTGCCCCCCTCAAGCCACACCGGCACTTGCCCCCCACCCCAAGCTATGCCAGCTCTCTCTCTCTCCCCTCCTCCCCCAGACGCGATGTGAAACACGGGTTTGCACCCCCCAAGGCAAAATCCTGTTGACGCCCATGCCAGTGTCGGTGGTTGTTTTTGTGTGCGTGTGTTTGTGGTGCAAGGGGAGAATCCAGGCCCCGCGGACCGGGGAAAACATCAGTCGCCAGCGAACCTTTTGAGCTGCGTGGACGTTTCATATTTGGTGTATCAGTAATAAGTTCGTTTTGTTTAATCCACTGGCTTCGTTTCACTTTTGGGTGTTTCAGGACCTAGGAGCAATCGAGTCGTAGAGGACACTACACGTGTATGTGTGAGCGAATGCATGTACCGCGGCAGGCTTGAGAACTGTCTTTGTCTTGCGCCGTTGTCTGCCAATGTCATCGACGTGCCTCGTTACATACGGCGACAGAAATGCCGTCGTCACTTTCGACGAGCCGTGGACGGGGCGGGATTCAATGGAACATATAAAGGAGTTGGACATGCATCCTCTCTGAAGTTGACGTCTCCACCATCGGTTTAACGGTGAGTGCTTGATCTTATGTTGTCAGCTGGTTGCAGCCAGCGTTTGTCTCGATTACTGCAGCGTTGGGTTACATTTTTGAGCTTCGTCACTACTCTATAAAAATCCGGCAGCGCTAAGTTTTACGTTACTGCCAATTTGGTCCCATCTAAGCCTTGATGACAACATTGTTGCACCGAATTAGCCCTCACTTCTTTCATCATAGAAAAGTGAACGGTACTTCCTGTTTTTTTTGTTGTTGTTGCTTGTTCATCCTTGTTAGGAACTGGTTTGTTCATTTTATCTGAGTGTGGAAGATTGCATGCGCACGGTGTAATTCATGTACACGTGATAGCTTTCAGTGACAATGTAGTTTGCATACCTGATGATTTTGATTGGCGGTTTGATTGGAATGGCGTGCTCGGCTTGATGCGCTGTAAAAACGAGCGGTTGGTGCAATAAGATGTCAGTTGTAAGTTCAGCGCTCGTACAGTGTATTGTGTTCCTGCGTCCTCGTCCTTTTTTGCGCTGTTTTTCCCCAGCTAAGCATGTACCAACTCGCCCAAATCGAAGTCTTGCTCGTAGTCAGTTTCTTTATAAAACAGGCCTCTCAAATGGATAAGCCTCTTTGCTCAGTTGCTAGTTGCAACTTCAATGGATAAGCCCCGCCACGGTGGTATAGTGGTTATGGATGGCACTCAACTGCTGACCCTGTCATTCGATCTCGCGACCTTCGGGTCGCGGGATAGAATCTCGACTGCAGCGGCTGCCTTTTCGATGGAGAAGGCCTGGGGCGCGCGACGAGAGCGGACGCGCCTCACATCCGCTCCTGTGCTTTTCGTCAGGACCAGCGTAACCCTGCTTGACACCTCACCAAAACTGAGCCTATTGTCTTCCTAACAAGTTCGGCAGCAGAAGACACCATTCTCATCCAGGTGGGCCGCTTTTTGGGCATTTTATGCCCACTTCTTGACCTCACCATCGTGGGCACCGCGGCTCGCCCTAACGAGCGTTGGGACCGAACGCCGACTGCGTCGGGATTTCCCCGCGGCCGCAGCCACATATGGCGGTCAACCGCTCTCCGTGGATACGATCCACTACTTAGCGTGGAAAGAAGTTTCTGCCTCAACGTCTGAAGCTCCGTTCTATCTACGGATACCGTGGATGAGGGACTGTTCACCGTGGTGGCGCTCCGCAAGCGTCACCAGCAATCTAAAGTTACCAAGGGCTCGGCTTACCGATAAGGCCACATCAGCGAAGATTCCACCCAAGAAGAAGACATCCCTTGTAGCGTGGCGGCCCACCGCTATGCCCCGCATTGCTGCGGAAGACTTCACCATCGTGCTGAAGCCTCGAATAACGGTGGATCTCTAAGCTACCTTTCAACCAGGTGAACTAAGGCGCCAAGCTCATCTCATATGCGAACGCTACCAACAGTGATTCTATCAGTGTGTGGCCCATGTAGGAGCAAAATATCATAGTTGTCGCTACCGCAGACATCAACTCTGCGAACCTTCTCTCACGAGAATTCTCGCTCGAAACATCACAGGGTCCCCCAACGATGATCGGCCACGCCAAGATCAGTGGGGAAGTGTGCCGCGGCGTCATTACGGTGCACGAACAGGAGACCTCCGCCTCCTTGAAAGCAAAGATCCACTGGCTGGGTGGAAGCATCGCTTTCATCAGAAAGCTGTGCAAGACTTCAGTGGCCCTCCTAACTTTCGAGGGCCGCCACGTGCCCCGGTTCGTGCACTATAACAGAGTCGTGACCCCGGTACGCGAATACAAACGCACCATACCGGCCTGCTACCGCTGCGGGACGGTAGGCCACCGGGTTGAGCTGTGTTCCCACCCGAACGACCACGCTGCAGCCATTGTGGTCAAGTTGTGGGTGCCTCTGAGGAGGGGATGGCACCACACGAATGCAAGCCATCGTGCCTGGTGTGCGGCGAGCGACACCTCACCGGATCCTAGGCATGCAAAACAAGATTTCGCCGCCTGCAGCAGCCGGGCGGGCATCATGGCGGCCACGGCTCCCCGCAGCAGCGGTCAGCGCCCCAAGACATCTGACGTCACGCCCGAAGGACGTCACCCGGAGCTCCCAACCAAGCCCCAAGAACCCTGTTGCCGGACGCACCAATAAGCAAGCGCCACTTCCACCCAAACACCACAGACGTCACAGAATACGTCATCCAATACACCTGACCACAGTGGCCCCGTGCTCCCAGCTGGGGACTTTCCACCCCTGACCGATGCTGGCGCTCTCAGGCGGCTGACTAAGATACATCCTCTCAGGTGGGCACCGGGGCGAGGGCCGCCTCCTCCTCTTGCTCTTCCTTCCCCACCTCCTCCCCCGAATTCCTCGAGCTCAACAAGAGCTCGCTGCGCTGCGGGCACAGAACGCGCAGCTTCTAGCTAAAACTGCCACTTTGGAGGCAGGCAGTGCGCCCGTCACCCCCGCGTCACCGCTCCCTCCACTCACCGAAATTACCGTTTAACGCTCCAGAACCAACACCCATGTCCACCACTCCGTCCGTCTCGGAGCCCTCTAACATTGAAGAGCGGTTTCAGGCTATTGAAAACGCTATGACTGCTTTGATGGCACAACTCACCAATATGAGCAAAAGCATCGAAAATCTTTCCGTCACTGTCACCCAACAGGTGACGAGTAACATTAAAACTTGGCTCCACGGCGCCAACCCGTCGCAGCCGAAGGGCTAGTCCCCTCAAGGACGTTAACCGTCCCTCTAAGTTTTAACACGCCATCGACCTCCCTGAAGTCTCTGAGGACTCCGAGCTCCTACTTGCACAGGGCACCGAAGTAGGGGTTGAGTCCCTCCCAGCCACCCCAAATTCTCAATATGGCGACAGCACTTAAGCGCTGCCCCCCATCGCGAAACCGAAAACCTCTACTTTCTTTAATTCAGTGGAACTGTAGAGGCTTCAAGGATAGGGCCAAACGGGCCCATTTTCGCCTCTATCTTGAAACCTTCGAACACCTGTGCGCCGTCGTTGCCCTTCAGGATCCCGGCAACGCCGTGCGTCTCTCAGGTTATAACACTTTTCAACGGGAACCATTGACCTGCCTTCTTGTACATAAAACCTTAACTGCGCAAGAGGTCGACCTCGATATTTCAATACCGTACTCGTACACCATCGTCACGGTCGTTCTCCTGCGCAGAACCGACCCCCCGGTGCACATCCTCAATATTTATTGCAAACCTAAACTCAAAAACATCGCATTCGCTGACATCTTTAGCAGGGCACTGAAGCTCGCAGGGCGTGAACCCCTCTTACTAGTGGGTGACTTCAACGCCCCCAGCAGGCTTTGGGGCTATCGCAAGGAAGAGATGCGGGGAAGTAAACTTGCGGAGCTAACTTTCACGCTGGGCATCACTCTTCCTACCGACCCTGCGCAACCAACTCGTGTAGGTAACTCTGTCAGCCGGGACACCTGCCCCGACCTAACCTTCACAAAATCATCAGACACGCAGACGGGTTCAGTACCGAGGAAACCCTCGGTAGCGACCACTGCATTCTCAGTACCACATTCTCTACACGACCCCTACAGCGCCCCATCGCACAGGCTCACCTACCGAACTGGGACACCTTTCGAAAGTCTGTATCTGCCTCTCCCACTCTACAGATTGGTTATTCCCAGTGGGCCCATTCTATGCTCCAAACACTAAGAAAGCACGACACTACACTACAGCTAACGGGCAGTCATCCGGATGTGGATAACCACCTCCTCCATCTTTGGGAAGCCCGTCGCTGCCTCACAAAGAGATGGCGCCGGCAAAAACACAACCGAAAACTCCGCATGCGGATACTGGATCTCACCCAGCAGGCGGCCGAGTACGCTGCCCAGCTCGCCGACTCAATTGGGTAGATCGATGTAATAGTGTCGGCAGGCAAATGTCTGGCCGCAATACATGGAGACTCTTCCGCAGTCTCATTGACCCCGCTGAAACGCCAGGTGAAACACAAAAACATCAACACCGAGCCTTTCACAATTTCCAAGGCTCCACAACACAACTAGCCTTCTCACTACGGGACTGATATCTCTGCACTCAGCAGGACCCGCGGGGACCCGAGTATCACTCTGCAGGCAGGGAGAACTCGGCACTGGACGCTCCTTTTTAGTTACACGACCTCAACGCCGCTCTAGCCAAAATAAGGCGGGGCACGGCTCCCGGGCGAGACAAGCTCACCGTCAAAATCTTAGGAAATCTACCCGATACAGCACACCAGTCTATTCTCGACTACATTAATGCCATCTGGTGCGGAAAAAAATCACAGCATATTCACGGGGTGCATGATGAGTGGGGCGAAGCTCCGGAAGGAATCATCAGTAAACCTTGAAACTCTTCCGTGCAATTCGCCCCACAATTAAAAGTGAAACACTTGAGTAAATGTCCCTCGCGGGCTTGCACATCGGGATTCTGTCTGCGTGCGCGCGCTGCCGCCGCCTTGCGCGCTCGCCGCTCTGCAGCCTTGTCCATCCGGCGACTCCGAGCGCGCGCCAACAGCGAACGGGTTTTATTACACCGCGCCCCCCTAGCGTACGTCGCCGAACGATTGCCTTCCACCAATGACACGCGCCATATGTGACATCATTCCTATTATAACATCTCGCATCTTTCATCATCAACTACAAGTACCGCCATCTACTTTTATAACATCTCGCATCTTTTCATCAACTACCAGTACCGCCATCTAGTGAACACTCCAAGAACTAAACTAGAGGTGGCTACCTACTACTACAACTACATACATCGGGGACGACCGACCCACGCCTTAAGGAGCTTCGCCCCTAAACCACCCATCCCCCTAGATTGGAAAACGTCTCTAGTAACGTTCATACCAAAGCCAGGGAAACCCATCAACACTGAGAACCTCAGACCCATTTCTCTTACTTCTTGTGCGGGGAAGCTAATGGAAAATGTGGTCAGAGATCGCCTCTCCTCCTACTTGGAAGAACGCCACATTTTCGTCGACTCTATGTACGGCTTCAGACCCACGAAATCTTCGCAGGACATACTCCTACAACTACACCACGCGATACTTACTCCCGTAGAACACCCTCATAACGACAAGATCATTCTAGCGCTTGACCTTAAGGGAGCCTTCGATAACGTCAAGCACGAAGTCATCCTAGCGCACCTGAGTGCCACTCACTGTGGCTAGCGCGCCTTCAATTACATCCGAAATTTTCTTACTGACCGAACTGCATACATTGCATCCAAGATCAGGAATACGGCCCTTCTCATCTAGGCACGCGAGGCACACCACAGGGCGCTGTGTTGTCGCCTCTGCTTTTCAACTTAGCTATGGTGCAGCTCCCGGCCCGCCTGGCTGCTGTCGACGGAGTAAAGCATGCGCTTTATGCCGACGACATCACCCTGTGGGCCACAGAGGGAAGCTTGGGCGACATGGAGGACAGCCTGCAAACCGCAGCCCATGTAGTGGAGGAATATGCGGCATACTGCGGCCTCCAATGTTCCCCACAGGAATCAGAATTCGTGCACATTAAGCCTTCGCCGAAATGCACTTCGTCCATTAACCTTTCCCTGCGCAGTGGACCGATTAAAAATGCACAGGAGATCCGTGTCCTTGGACTCTACATTCACAAACACCGCAGAGTCGAGACAACACTTCACAAGCTTTGTAAGGTTGGAGAACAGGTGGGCCGCATGGTCCGCCGGGTCTCTAACAAGCGGGGGGGTCTCAAAAGCAAGGATGCGCTTCGTCTCGCACATACTTTTGTCACAAGTCGCATCTTGTATGCGACTCCGTACCTGCACTTACGGAAGCATGATGAAGATTCTTTGAAGGTCATCCTCCGAAAAATCATCAAGCGAGCCCTAGATCTCCCCATTTCTACTTCCAACGCAAGACTTCTTGCCTTGGGGGTGGTCAACACTTACCGGGAGCTCGGGGAGGCTCACCTAACAAGCCAATACACCCGCCTGGCACAGACACCGTCAGGCAGACGACTCCTAGGTTGCCTACACATCAGGCATGAATTCCACAAAGAGGAGCGGGTACGAGTGCCCGAACATTGGAAATACGCGATCCATGTTCGACCCCTCCCCACCAATGTGTCCCATGAGTCACACGCTGGCCGCCGGGAGGCGCGGGCTCTTGCCCTCCGGCGCCGATACGGCTCTAAACAAAACGTATTTTACACGGACGTCGCCGGCCCTTACCACGGCGGTTGGTATACGGCAGCCGTAGTCCACCAAGACAGGCATGTTGATGGTCTCTCCTTCCGCGCACCCAATGCTACCCATGCTGAAGAGGTGGCCATAGCCCTAGCCATCTCACATGACACTTCTAAAACCATAATATCAGACTCCAGAGGAGCCTGCCGAAATTTTGAACTGGAATGGATCTCACCCCTAGCTGCCAAAATTCTTAAATCCTGTCCGCGGGTAGGTTACCCCTCTCCCCGCTCAATAATCTGGACTCCTGGACATCAGGGCCTCGTAGGCAATGAGGCAGCGCACGCTGCCGCCCGCGCACTCATTCCCCGGGCCACTGCCTTGCCCACCGATGACCACTCTGATCCAGAAGAGTACTCTCCTCTTCTAACTTTTAAAGCTATAACTACTCATTATCGGGACTCCCACCACCGCTTTCCTGCGCTTTGCAAAGGGCTCAGGAAGGCGGACGAGAGAATTCTTCTCCGACTATTCACGAATATGTTACGGTGGCCGGCAGTGCTTAAACATTTTGATTCTTCTTTTTCCGGCCTCTGCCTGTACTGTGCGGAGGTGGCTGACACCTACCACATAATATGGGCAGCCAGCTCAATCCTTCTTTACCCCCGAACCCCAACCCAACCCGAGAGGACTGGGAGGCGGCCCTGCTCGGCTGCCAGGACCTTCCGGCCCAAAAAGCCATGACCCGGCGTGTCAGGACAGCGGTCACGACCAATGGGGTCCCTGAGTAGGGACTCCACCTGGTATTGTAAGGGAGCTCACCCACTAGGGGCTGGTTTCCCGAACAACCTCTCTGTATATAACAGCTTAATAAATGTTTACTACTACTACTTGCTGCACAACTTCAGCCTGGCGAATATGTACTCGGTGAGCGATCAAAATGTGTACCACTAACAGTTGCAGAGAACCGACAGTTGGGTCTGGGTGTAGCGGTTCATGGTTACGAAACGTTGCCATGAAAAGACATGAAACACTGACTATGAAGAGGCACACAGACAAAGTGCGATGCTTGTCTTTTTGCCTTCACTGTCAATGTGTCATGTTTTTTTGTTGCGACGTTTCATAATCAAGAGCAGAGCACTCAGCCACGGTTGCATGGTGGAAACAAAAAAGTAGTTGAAAAAATTGGGAAAATGTAGCCATGACTTGCCAAGGGCAGTAAAAGTAGGCTAGTGAGGGTGATAACAATTTCGACGTTCTCATACCCCCCGTAACACAGCACATGTAATGTCATTTGCTGTGAACGTGATTACGGGGTAATGCCGTTTTTCGTGCCTGCTTTGCGGGCGCAATGAATGGCATTCACCCGTTGCAATGTTTTCCGAACTCGTGCAAGCGTGACGTGCAATTTCATGACGGGAGCTGAACAAAAAAATAATAAGAAGAAAAATAGTAATGTACAGCGAAATGCAATCAATGTCAAGGTTATGTAAAGACTGTTGTTAACCTTTTTATGTCTCTTTGATGTACAACGCAGTAGTTGAAGCAGTTTGTGGAAAGTATGTACATTTTTTTACCACATTTACAAACGCTCGTTCTTCCATGCTGTTTTGGGGAAGTAATGCCACAGTAGCAAGGTTGGCATTTGAACACGACATCTATAGTATGGCCAGCACAAGCAAAAAAGCACACTGCACTGGCGACAAACTTCAGCATCCATTGGAAAAGCCATTTCATATACCGGTGTAAGCCAGGAACGCAAGACCACAATGACATTCAAAGAGAATGTCATTTACTGTGAATGACATTATATGTGCCGTGTGACAGGGGTATTGCTTACATGAATAAACATTTCGGCCAAAATGTAAATAAACACAACATGAACATTTGTGAATAAGATTTGCAAATATTCAAAGATAACGTGTCGACTATAGCAACCATTTTGTGCAAGATACCAAAGCTTCTTGTGCTGTCTCAAAAGTGGAACTTCCTTAACAAGTCTGGAAAAGACTGCAAAAAATTGACTTGTTTCGACATCACAAATAAGTACTGCACGAATGTGCTCAAAAGAGCTTCTTTTGACTGAACGTAATCTTAGTTGCAAAATCAGTTTGTAGAATATCGTACTTGTAATGTCAACAAGTGCGGAGCGCTTTCAGTTGTCTTGTTGACTGCAAATTACAGTTTGAAGTTGCATTCAGGAATGAGTTGTTTGCAAAGTAAGGCCCCAGGCATCAGTCCCCGAGTGTGAGTCGCGTATTCAAAAGCATTTCCTTTTGTGTGTGTGAAATGACAAATTCAATTTTGAACAAAAGAAGGGGCATTTCAAGGGCTCGTTTTTCTTTGTTAGACACATTAATTAGGTCGCAGGTTCAGTTCCTGTAAACGACAAGCTGTTTTTTCGTCCACTTTACTTTCTACATGAGGAAAAACTGTAATGACGCAAAGAAGATAGGGGACGAAGCGAAGACACGAACAGAGTGTCTTCGCTTCGTCCCCGTCTTCTTTGCGTCATTACAGTTTTTCCTCAAGTTATGAACCAACTAGCTCAGCAACAAGCCCTGTTGACTTACTTTCTACAGATTTTACACTATATATACTACAAATAACTTCCCCTATACTTTCCTTGGGGTGTCTGGTCTGTTAGTTTTAATTAATGTGTCTAACAAATTCAGTTTTGGGAGCCTAGGCTGCCCAAGTCGCCATGTTCACTAGCCGTGTGCTGGAAGGCCAGCAGTTTAGGCGTCGCCAGATATAGATAATTTTGATAGTTTGGCTCAATTTAAGAGAACAAGACACTCTCGAACACTATCGAACTATTGGACTCGCAGCTGCAGTTTAGCTGTGTTATGTTTGCATTAATTTTATCAGTAATTTCTGGGGGATATCAAAGCTCGAACAATTCAAGTTCCTCAGTTGCAGTCTCATCTGTATTTATAGAGCTGAGACCAGTAGACTGTAAATCTTTTCGTGAATGCTGTCAATAATAAAACTTCTTGCGCCTGTGCGTTTGAGCTGAGATCGAGAAGCTCCTTAACTGCTCTCTCTGCAAGATGCACTGTATGGTTTCTGTTGGACGTATCTTTGAATTTTGTATCTTCGTATGTATGTATTACTGCATGGATTCACATGCTTATAGCTTCCACATGTAGATCCTGCAACTCTCGTTCCACCTGAAGCTGCCAATGTGCAAATTAGGATCATTCGGTTGAAATGAAAGTGCCCGTGTCTGACGCACAGTGCCGATGGAGAAGCTTGAAAAGGTTTCAAGTGGAATGGTTGTAGGGTCAATGACTCAAATAGCAAATTCTAGATTGCAGAATCCTATCAGCTACTCACATTTCGATTCATATTTTAAAACTGTCAATTTGTCCCCGCCGACAGCTTGAATAAATGGCTTATTTGGGGCTAAGTAGCCAAACCCGGAAACCCTAAACTCAGCTGTCCTATTTGTATTACAGGTGACTCAGGCTATCCTTTGGAGCCATGGCTGATGATACCAGTTCCTGGCCATCCACGCGGTGTCTCCCCTGAGTGCCTCTACAACAAAGAGCACTCCTCCATGCGTAATGTTGTCCGGAGTGCTGAAGAGCAGGTTCCGCTGCTGGCAGTGCTACAGAACCTTGTTCTACAGCCCCAACCGAGCAGGGGCAATTGTTTCAGCCTGTGCTTCTCTCCACAACATTGCCTTGGAGGCAGGCGAGCCGGTGTTTGACGAGGACGTCGACAGCGGGGAAATGCCAGGCCAGGACGATGCAGAGCTGCCACAAGCCTCGCAGGCGCTGCCGTCCTTGCAGGAGATCTACCTCAGGGGCAGGCAGCAGCGCGATGCCGTCGTCAGCCTTTTCTAATGTGTCCAAGACATGCCTGGCGACAGCACACGATCACCAGCACAGGACTGGTAAGTTAAGATGTGCGCATATTAACACAGGTCACAAAACATTGACATCATTCTATGCCAAGTGTCCCACGCATCACACTGACACCTCGTAGATGTAACTGATGTAAATGATGCCGTTTTTCTATATGGCATGAAAAAAAAATTTGCTACAAAAAATTTTCTGCACCATCGTAGAGCTTACTCAAAGTTCACTTGCTTTTGTTAAACTGTGCCTAATACAAAATTGAACCGCCGCGCCTTTCTCCTTCGTTTCTTTCTTTTTGCGCAGGCTAGTTGGTTGATGAACATAATGACAGAACACTGCAAAATGCGAGACAGTGAAACACACAGGACACAACACTGTGTTGTAATCATTTCCATGTGTTTGTGTGGCGTGGGAGTGCAGTTTCTGTGTGTATACCGTCGGCCGCAAAAGTTCGCGGAATCTGGAGTGACGAAAAACTACATTGCTGCATCACCAATCGACGAAAAACTACATTGCTGCATCACCTACCATCACGCGCCGTGGTGTTGAGGCTATCGGCCGCAGCATTGGCAGTAATGTGGAAAATAGCCTCAACATCACGGCACGTGACTATAGCTAACGCAGCAATGCATTTTTCTGTTGCTCGGCCACGCACAGCAGATATTGCAAACTTTAGCAGTATTAACTTTGCATACAAAAGAAAATAAATAGAAACTAGTAAATGATTGTGTTACCATATTTTATATACAGTCATTCAATGGCTGAAAAATGCAGTAACATGTGAATGCAACGTTTGTTACAAATACTGAACGAAATGCAAGCATCGACTGAAGAAAACCATGACACGTATTGAGGAATTACAAATGATTGTCATTCTGTGGACACGACACATCATTTGAGTATTTGAGATATCTTGGATACAACACAACTGGCCCTGACTGCCCCACTCTGCGAGCTTGGGTGCACGGTACATAATTGGGGAAGCGAGGCAAAACGTATGCTGACCATCTCACATGCTACATGTAACAGAACTTCCATGCGTCCGGTCGATGCATGCGCGCGCAACACATAATGAGAATACAGAGAAAATATTCAAAAATTTTGCGTTTTTACACCAAGTACTACACTGACTAGATAATGCTCGGAATATCACAAGAACCTGTCAGGAGCAAAATTTTCCTAGCTAATTAACTATCCCTCACATCAAGGTCAAACACCTGCACTACCTGAATAAAAAAAGCCATCAAATTTAACTGAACCCTTAGTGCACAGACTGCCATGACTTATCAGGTACATGAAACCAAAGCATACGACCACAACACAACAGTGCACTTATAGCAGTTGTGACTCGAATTTTATATATTTTCGTATTGTTGCTCTAAATAAAAATACTGGTACCGAGAACCATAGAGTGCCGTGGGGTCTGGTAATGCATTCAAGGTATTTTCACTACCGCTGCCTAATTAAGGATTTTTGGTTTCGATATCAAGGAAGCCGCCTCGCAGTGAAGTGTATGCACTGTCTGACATCACTAGGAGACTGGCGGCATACTAGCAGCAGCTCTGTTAGTCACGTATGGTGCATGTAAGCAGTGAATAAATTAATAAATTTGTCTTCCACCAGCTATGACAGTGACTTCTATTACTTATGCTGCGTGCAAGATGCAAAGTTGGCGAACCTTGTGAACTGTGCTGACTCATTACGATAATGTTCATTGCGATGGGCTGGCGTACAGATGCTGCGTGACTGAAACTTTGAAATCCAAGTGAAATATTCTAAACATACTATCTAGCTCCGGTGTGTGCAGAGCTTCAGCGCTGCAACTGAAACTGAAAATTCTCTTTTTGTGGTGCCTGGAAATTGTGTCAGTACTCCTCTGAGATCTCTGATTACGATCACCATTTTTTTAAACCATGTCTCATGTGATGTTGCAGCTGCATTTCAAAACTGATTGTCCAAGCCTGTTTGGTGGCCAAGCCTGTATAGAAAGCTTTGGAGCTTTCACCTCTCATTCCTTCTCTATGTCTCCAGCAACTGCTCACAAGGGCTGTTTTTTGTTTTTCACAAGTTAATCACTGTGTAATCTAGCTAAAATAATGTTTGTCACATTTAGGCAGAAGGAAAATGCACTTTGTCGCTCTGCATAAAATTTACACGTGCAGTGCATGTCTGTTTTCCTACATATGCCACACATCAACCATCTTTCTCTAATCACTTTGAATAAGCTGTAAAACAAGAGCATCACTGTCCTGATGTGTTAAAAATGACTTTTGGGGTGCGTGAAAGTGCACTGCCCCAAAAAACGCCCAGTTTTATGTGCAAAATTGTGGCGCAGTCAAAATTACTGCTTTACTTGTATCACAGTACAATCACAGTTAGACAGTTCTGAAAATGACTACTACATTCAGTTGTGAGTGTCACAGTTTTGATGATTGAGCACTTCACAAACACATGGAATGAAAACATACAGAGGTTGCAGCCATAAAAAAGTAACAGATGCAGAAAACAGTAGACATGCTGCTCTTGCAGCAGTCATAACGTAACAGACACAGAAAACTGTAGACATGCTGCTCTTGCAGCAGTCATAACGTAGCAGATACAGAAAACAGTAGACTTGCTGCTCTTGCAACAGTCATAACGTAACAGATGCAGAAAACAGTAGACATGCTGCTCTTGCAGCAGTCATAACGTAACAGATGCAGAAAACTGTATACATGCTGTTCTTGCAGCAGTCATAACGTAACACATGCAGAAAACAGTAGACATGCTGCTCTTGCAGCAGTCATAACGTAACAGATGCAGAAAACAGTAGACATGCTGCTCTTGCAGCAGTCATAACGTAACAGATGCAGAAAACAGTAGACATGCTGCTCTTGCAGCAGTCATAACGTAACAGATACGGAAAACAGTAGACATGCTGCTCTTGCAGCAGTCATAACGTAACAGATGCAGAAAACAGTATACATGCTGCTCTCGCAGCAGTCATAACGTAACAGATGCAGAAAACAGTAGACATGCTGCTCTTGCCGCAGTCATAACGTAACAGATATAGAAAAGAGTAGACATGCTGCTCTTGCAGCAGTCTTAACGTAACAGATACAGAAAGAGTAGACATGCTGCTCTTGCAGCAGTCATAACGTAACAGATGCAGAAAACAGTAGACATGCTGCTCTTGCAGCAGTCATAACGTAACAGATGCAGAAAACAGTAGACATGCTGCTCTTGCAGCAGTCATAACGTAACAGATACGGAAAACAGTAGACATGCTGCTCTTGCAGCAGTCATAACGTAACAGATGCAGAAAACAGTAGACATGCTGCTCTTGCCGCAGTCATAACGTAACAGATATAGAAAAGAGTAGACATGCTGCTCTTGCAGCAGTCTTAACGTAACAGATACAGAAAAGAGTAGACATGCTGCTCTTGCAGCAGTCATAACGTAACAGATGCAGAAAACAGTAGACATGCTGCTCTTGCAGCAGTCATAACGTAACAGATGCAGAAAACAGTAGACATGCTGCTCTTGCAGCAGTCATAACGTAACAGATACGGAAAACAGTAGACATGCTGCTCTTGCAGCAGTCATAACGTAACAGATGCAGAAAACAGTAGACATGCTGCTCTTGCAGCAGTCATAACGTAACAGATGCAGAAAACAGTAGACATGCTGCTCTTGCAGCAGTAAAAATGAAAAAAATGGTACATGTGTCGCACTGGCAGCACTCAAGGAAAAAAAACAAAAAAAAACAAGAACAAAAAATGGTTGACATGCTTCACTTGAAGCCGGCAAAAAAAAACATGAAAATGGTAGATGTGCTACGCTTGCAGCAGTCAAGAAAAAATCACAGCATATCCACGGAGTGAATGATGATGAGTGGGCGAAGCTGCGGACGTTCATCGGTAAACCGTGAATCTTCCGTGAATTCTGCCCAGTACATCATCACCGACGTGAGATCGGGCGCGTTTATACTAAAGGTTCGATGAGTTATGACGACTTGCAGCTCACTTTAATTTTACATGTACGCTGTGAATTTTCATTGTTTAGAAAACCATTGCTTTAGAAAACATGTGGCGTCTTTCGTTAAGCAGCTGGCGTCCTTTCGTTTTGCTTTAGAAACATCTGGCGTTCTTTCGTTTTGCTTTTACAAAACATCTGGCGTCTTTCGTAGGTTTATTTCATCAATCAACGGCGTTTTGAACAAAATTTTTATTGTTTAATCACGCACAGGAGAAATCTCACCAGGCACTACCTTGGAGGTAAACAATGGCTGCTAATGGGAATGAGAGACAGAAGAAGTCGGCTTTTAGCTAACACTTACACTTCTACTTCTACTAACGTTTTCTACTGGAACATGCCAATGGCTGCTAATGGGGAATGAGAGACAGAAGAATTCGGCTTTTAGTTAACGCGCACGCTGTGAATTTTTTATTGTTCAACAACGCACAGGAAAAATCTCCCATCGGCACCACCTTGGAGGTCAAAGCGTAAGACTGGTTACGCACTACGACTACGACTACGAGGGACGAACGGGTGCCGCCTTAAGGAGCTTCGCCCCTAAAAGAAAACAACAAAAGAAACAAGAACAGAGAAACGGTTGACATGCTTCACTTGAAGCAGTTAAAAAAATTTAAAGACAAAAATAGGTAATGGGCCACACTTGCAGCACTAAAGAAAGAAAAACAAGAACACGCAAAAAATGGTTGACGTACTTCCCTTGAAACTGTCAAAAAAATAAAAAAGGAAAACAAAAGAATACATAAAGCTATGTTTGAACTAACAAAAAAAGAAAAACACTTCAATCCGTGTGTCTTCCCGCAGGACCCTGGAGGCTGGCCCTGCCCCTGAGCTCTGCGAGAATGGCCTCCTGCGCATCAGCCGCCCGCTCCGCAGCCTCCGCCTTTCGCCGCAGCAGGGCCGTGTTGCGTTCCGCGGCTATGGCGAGCCGCTCGATGGAAGAGCGCATGGCCTCGGCCACCTGAACTCATTGTGTGGACAACCATGAACTCTTCGCTACCAGCTCTCGCTTGGAAGCTCTTGCTTGCAGGAATCTGCGTGTGCACAACACTTTCCTCTCTGAAGAAAAGCCACTGGCCTGGTGGCATCCAGTGGTGGTGCCAAGTGCGACGTACAAACTATGCGCCGTTTATTTGGACAGACCAAGTTCTCGCCGGAACTCCTCTTCAGTCATCAACTCAAACGCATCTCTCACCTCCAAACAGCCCTTTTCAGGGCTAACTAGCTGTTTGTGCGGCTGTAGGTCGCTTGGGTTGTGCGGCTGTAGGTCGCTTGGGAGCTCAGACTCAGTTTCCCAATTACACATGCATTTTCTATCTGTGCTCACAGTATCTCGCAGTCATGATTCCATCATGAACGACGAGTGCTAACATTGTTTCCTTGCGATAACCTACAAAACACACAAGGATCTCCTTACCCCGAGCAGGTCAGTGCCCTGGAGAAGGCTCTCGGCACACTGAGCCTGGATATCTGTCAGGACGTCCACACGCCGAGGTCGCCTTTGCCGCGGTGGACGAGCAGGCCGCCGCCGCTGCCGCGGTGGAGCATCTGAAAACATGCCATGTTTAATAGAATCGCAATGCATTTCACATTATGTGTAAAGGTAGTTATGCTGGTTTAATGTGCTCAATCGAATTTTCCCCTGAAATGAGAAAGCTCATTTCAACTAGAAGCTTGTAAATGAAGAGCACTTACCCGTTGGCGCAGCTGCCGGCTCGGCTGCTGCAGGTGTCTGTGGCCCGGCTGCACAAGAGTGAATGCAGTGCACTTTTCCCATCATACGTATAAACATTCGGCAAACTGTAACACACAAAAAAACACCGCGCTGCAACTTACTTGATGTGGCACTCGTGCCTGCCACCGCTGTCGTCACCTCCATCAGGGCAGGAGGTGCGTTATCCTGGTAAGTGTCAAAAGCACAGCTTTCTTTCACTACAATGTGATGCCATCCGGTAGTTATGCAAACTCTACTGCTACTATGCACACAGTGTCCTGCAATGATCAAGTAGTTAATGATAGGATTCCTTAATTGCATGCTTTCCTGAATGCCTCCAGGGGGATTTCCTCCTAATTTATAAATACGAGCGTTATTCGTGACAAGCTACACCAAAACTCCATTAATTTGTTGCATATGTGATGGTGCCATTTTTGTGAACATCTGCTTAAGGCACGAATTGCAGATATTAGGCATTGCTCAATTTCAGAACGGATTATTATCGAACAGACCTTACCTGCTGGTAATCAAGTGGACGCGCGCCTGTCAGGCGCAGCCTACCGGTAAGGACCAGGACGCGGCAATGAAGACCGGAGGCACGCCCCCCGCCCGTGCTCCTGCGAACGCACGCACATTGTAGGACGAGTTGATCAGACTAGTCGGTGTTCACTCACCGCTGCACTTCGGCAACCGCGGAGGCGTCACGGCGCGCGTCGTGGACCTGCTTCCGCCACCAGTCCTGCCACTGTTCGGCGGACTTGGTGACGGGGCCCTCGCTGTTCAGCGCGTCGGACAGCTCGCCCCACAGCCGACGCCTGTCCGCTGCCGTGAATTCGTATGTTAGCTCGCTGGCTCGTACAGCCAACTCCGGATGTTGCTCCATAAACGAGAGCAGCAGCTCTCTCTGGTTGTCAGGAACGCGCGGACCTCGTACATGCGTGTGCTGCGCCATTTCGACAACTGAATGACAATTCGAATCGTCGCGCCGTTTGAATTTTACAAGCACACTAATACTAGAAGCACTGGATGAAACAGCGTGGTGGCCAGCGCCACCACCAAACGTCTCGTGAAACTGCGACACCCCCTGGCGCTATGTCAGGCATTTACACAAGTTAAATGTTAAAGTCGCCGAGCTCTTCAACTTCAAGCTGCGAAAAACAATGCCTCTGAATATTGATGTTCAGTTATAATAATTATACATTTATTTATGCATTGTATACATTCCTGAATTCCCCGGCTCGCCTATTGGCTGTGTGCTCCCTCTTGTCCTTTTGTTCAATCCTCCTCCCCGTTCTATGCTAGAACACGTACAAAATAGCCCCCCTGGCGACGGATCAACACTTTTTTTCAGCCCGTCACTTAGTTCCACAGCTTCGCACGGGATGTCGCCGCCGAAAGAAAAAAGAGCTTTCGTTTCGGTTTCGGTTCTTGACTGTAATCTTGAGCTGCCGTTTCTTTTTCTCTTTATTAGATGACTTTTTTAGTGTATGTTTAACACTCCACGCGTATCACATCGTTCAGATATACATTTGTAATTCCTACTTTATTCTTTTATAAACGTCCTAAGGAACAGAATGCCCGATCAGGTTATGGTGAACGAAGCTCTGTCGAACTTTTGTACGCTTATTGTGGTGGAAACTTATTTCTCCCTTCTCATGATGTCGTTACAATCTTCTCAGGTACCTACAATTCAGCAACGTAAAGGAAGCGAACCAAGCTTAGACAAGCGAGGCATAGTAATTAAATGACAAAGTTAGACGTTTTTGCAGTTGCTTTTTACTTTAGCGCTAACCCAAGTGTCTATCATAATCTAAACGAACGAAGGGGAATTTTTCGAGGGGTTCTTTTTTTTGTTAGACACTACTGATGAAACCAACAGATAATTAAGCCGATCAAAGAATACGAAAAATTATTTGTTCTTTTTCAAACAGCAGTGCAATGATTTCGCCCTAACTTTAATGAAATCAAAATCACTATCTTGAGAAGCATCAGCGGACGGCTCATATACCCTTCTACATGCTGCGCTCTCAACTCAAAGAGACTGTGCGAAATCCCCTTTCCTACCTGGAGTGGCTGTGTTCTCTTACAGCACCATTTGGTAGAGTTACGCGAGACTGGATCTAGAAGAGTTAGCTGCCAGCTTTACTTCATTTGCTGCTATCGCACTCATTGCATCGTCCTTGCGGTGAAACTGGGATTTTTATTCATCTCTTTTCATATCTATCGCCCTACGTGAACAGAAAAAAACCAGCGTGCCTTCTCCTTTAACATCACAAAGCACTGTGCGCTGCATCGGATAGGTCCGTGTGATATGACGTGTGTGGATCAAAGCTTTCGGGAAGTCCAGGGACTGGTGCTCCCAGTTACAAAACGAAAATCCCGTGATTCAGCAGCTTTTCGCACGCACTCGCAGCCCATCTCAACATACCGCAATAAGATGCCATTTTAAACATCTGTAAATGAAAATGTGCGCAGCATGTACTGGTTGCGCAAGGCTGGAACCGAAAGCGGAGCTAGCGTTCGACCTAGCTTCTTCTAAGGTTTTGCTAGTAATACCAAGCTATTGCTAGAGGTGCAAAGTTTTTGCTAGTATAGTATTATAGGATATGGCTAGGCTTGGATAATCTATTTTTCTCAGGTTTCGGTCGGTTCCCCAGACTACGCACTTGTTGCGTGGTCCTGAAGGGGAAATGTCGCGTCACTAGTAGTTACGTGATGGGATTTTAGTCACGTGAGAGAGAAGGTACATCTTTATTAGAGTCCAGTGCAGATCCTGAGGTTGCCCCGCGTCACCCGGTTGTTCCGAAGTTTTTGGCGCCAACACGTCACGTGAATAGTTACGTGACGTTACGAGATTTTAGTGGCGAGACTAATTACTTGATTTTACGTGATTTTTAGTCACGTGGCTAGTTGTTACGTGATTGCAGTCACATAAGTAGATGTGCGATGTTACGTGATTTTGGTCACGCGACAATGACAGGCCTGGTGTACAAAAAATTGTAGTCGCAGGAAACAACAACCCATCATCGATATCACATATATTTTACGAGCACGAGAAATTCACTTTCGTTGCTCGAAAGAGCAAGCGAAGCTGCACTCGTGCACTTTTTATCACGTTTCAAAACTGTTTGGGCTTCTACGATTTTTTCTGGAATTTTTTGTATGCTTCATTTGCTCTATTCTTTTTGCTTTCATGGTGAAGAGCGCATATATATTGCTGTAAGTTTGAAAATATAGTCAGTTGTAAGTTCAGCGCTCTGTGTGTTTTCCAATGTCGTCCTCGTTTCTTGCGCTGTGAAACATCGAATTATGAAGAAGACACGCAAGTTGGGCGAGTTGGTGAGGTTCCATGGTAAAAATGTAAAACAGCGCTTACTTCGTCATCTTCCTTCGTCTTGGGTTTAAGTAAGCGCTGTTTTACATTTTTACCATCGAATTATGGTCTACAGCGCATTTTTGCAAACAGAAGGCAGTTGTTTTCACTTTTGCATTCCCTTTCTGCTCTTTGGAAGGTGGGGACACTTGCAAGGAGCGTTGCAAGGAGAGTTTGACCGTAGTATCCTTATAATAGCTATCGTATCACGGGCTAACCGCCGCGCGCTGTGGCTGAATGGGTTGATCATCCGTGCTGGCTGTTTGCGGGCAATCGCTGGGGCCTTGGTTCGAATCCCAATGCGGTTTTTTCTTCTTTTTTTGTCTCTCTCACAATTGCTTATGTTTGCCGCGGTGGTACAGCGGTTACGGTGCTCGGCTGCTGACCAAAAGGGCACACGTTTGACGGCGGCTCAAGCATTTTTGAACAAGGCGAGAATGCTAGAGGCTCGTGTACTTGGTTTTAGATGCACGTTACGAACCTGAAGTGGTCGAAATTTCCACAGCCCTCCTTTAAGGCACGCCTCATATACATATTGTGGTTTGGGCAAGTAGAACTCCAGCAATTATTATTACTAGTACAACGCTGCTGAAGATTTAGTTGCTTGTTTTTTCGCTGGCGCTTTGCACCCAAGATATTTGCTGCAGTTTCGGTTTCGCTTCTAGAAATGCAGCAAGTAAACAACTTCTAAGGTTTTATTATTTATTACCACGCAACCCATTACTTAATAACGAAGAAAAGGAACCCAGATTTTAGTTAACTTCAACCTTAAGAAGGCAATACAAAACGAAACCAAGGCAAGCATGAGGGCAGCCATTTGTAATATAATGACGCGTTTTAAAGAAGTACTCTACTATTAGAGACGACGCAGAAACGTAACCAGTAATAGAACCAACGCAAAGCTTGTATTGTTGCATCGTCGCCTTTTTTCTACGGGAGCAGCGTTCCCTGCTTCTGCAAGCAGTGCTGCTCTTTTGCAATACATTTACTTCCCCTCCGACAAAGAGCCACCCTGGCTAATTAGGGACAGCTGCACAGTGACAGTGAGGCTAGCAGGTCTATATGCACAATCTCATGCCTCGACATTGTTTGATTACAATAAGTCTCAAGCGACTTGACGGCGTATATGAAGTACGAGGCTCGCTAGACCACACGGTACGGCCGTGGTACTTCGGAAGAAGTTTCGTAGACCGACCGGGGCCACCTAGGAGTCCAGAGGCCAGGCCAGTAGCTAGGGGGTATGCCCTAAGGGCCCGCCTCCCCTCCCAAAAGTTTGACGGAGGCGGTGTTTTACCTACAAGGATAATGAGAATAGGTGTTTCTCTCACACTGTCAAGGCCTTCAGCAAGTGCCCCCTCCCTTTACCCAACCCCCTCCCCCTCGCTGACTGGCGCAGGCCGGCGGCGGAGACCGGTGTGCACGGAACAGACGGCGAAACGGTAGGCAAGCAGACTCGGAAGCGAGCGCGGCCGCGCGCGCCGTTGTCATAGCAACGAAGGAGAGATCTTCAACCGGCTCCTTTGCTGCTGGCTTACGTTTCCTTTCTTGAAATCTCAGCACTCGTCACTTTCCTATGAAGAATGCTGTCTCACGCTCATAACGTGCAAGCCATTTGTGACCTGGAAGTGCCGGGCGCGCGGCGATAATGCAATCGAGAGGCAAGCACGATATCAGGACTGTTTTTGTGAGGCGAAACGACACCCTTTCAACACGTTCTTTAGTGTACGCTGCTTTCCTGAAAAGCATAGGTGATTTCATAGGGAATATTAGCCGATTACACACTGCCTTTGTTGCCGCAACGCCACTTCACGCCGTTGAAAGAGCATTAAGAGGGATTACCTAATGAGGGAAGTCCAGGCATGGAGACATGCATGTTCTCTCTACTGATGACTTTCCCTTAACAGGTACCCATGTTAGCAGCAATGTACAACAGAGTGAATGAAATCAGCGAGGAATAAAACTTCAAAACTAACAAGCGCTTTTCACTTTACAGTTATGCTTACCGATTCAATGAGCCAAGTATTCGACGCTCACTAGATTGCCCTACGCACTGTGTTCACGAGCCAAACCTTCTTACGGTTCATCAAACTAATGAACAGATCAAGCTCGCCTTGCTTGTTCGCCTCAGGTTTATGAATGACATGTCAGTAATGCACTATATATATATATATATATATATATATATATATATATATATATATATATATATATATATATATATATATATATATATATATATATTAGGAAAAAGGTATACGCTTCTAAAGAACTGTTTATTTGTCGACGTTTCGATCGGAGACCGATCATCATCAGGATAAAATTTACCAGGCTTCGATGCGCTTTTATATCATCGTTCTCCGAGCCGAGAGAGAGAAAAAAAATGGTTAAGAAAAAGTACATACAGAAAAGAAAGAGGAGAGAGAGAACTAAGAAACCTGAGGACAAAGAGTCGCGAATACGCTTGTGCACATACTTTGACTGACATAAGAATAACACGTGTTTCTTGAAAAAAAAAAAAAAGTCGTCAACACCCCACGTGCACATACTTTGGCCGACGAAACACACGTGTTTCCTGAAAAAAGAAAAAAAGAAAGAAAACAAAAACTACGCTGATATACAAAGATCGTCCAGGTGAGGTACATTCCTGTAATCACTAGTCGAGTTCCAATGCTTTGAAGCCCCAACACAACATGGGTACATTCCTCACGTCTTCGGCTCCCCCCTCTCGGCATTTGCTCCTGAAGCCTGTGAGGGGATGAAGCTTCACAAGAAGGGATAAGCTCTTAAAGGCAGTGAACTCAAAAAGCTTAGTAAAAGTCCGGGAAGAGTGTGCGAAGGCACATTCACTGAAAAACAGGTGGTCACGATCTCCGGTTTGTTGCTCCAGTTAATGCTTATGAAGAAAATGGAGAATACCTTAAGATTGGAATGCGTGTGAGCATGCTGTATGTCCGACAGCGGGCTCCTGAAGAGATGTCCGAAAAACTAATAAAATAAACTATAATAAAAAAGAGAAAAAATTAAAAGGAGAGAGATCTTCAGTTAAGATTATTATTAACTTGAATCCTCCAGAGCACGAATTGAAGCCAGTATGCCCGGATTGATGTTTAGTCCAGCCTTCAATGTATTAAATTTATAAATCATATATGATTCGCGCTGTTCACGCTCCCTTGTACTGGAGAAACCACTTTGCAGGAGTGTAACCTTGATGGAATCAAATGGGTGGTTTTCGGAATTTATATGCTGAGACAGAGGAAGATGCGGAAGCGAATTATCATGGGAACGATGGTTAATAAAGCGGGTGCGGAAGGCCGTGTCTGTCTGACCTATGTATTGAATACTGCATACTCCGCACTCGAGAAGGTATACTACATTAGAGCTGTCACAGTTAAGGTTTGAGTGAAGAGAGTATTTGAAATTGGAATGGTGTGCTTTCAACAAACTTGGTTGTGTGTATGTGTTTGCACACCTTGCAACGAGCCTTGCCGCATGGCTGGCATCCAGTTACAGGTGGCCTATCGGTTTTCGAACGCACAAGATAATCCTTAATGTTTTTGGGGCGCCTATAAACGACTCGCGGAGGGGAAGGGAAAATTCTTGATAGTCGTTTACTCTGTTGTAAGATGTTATAGTGTCTCTTTAGAATTTTGTTTACGTTAGGGGGGTTGCTTCCAAATGTTAGAACCAAGTTTTTCCGTCCCTCTTGTTTTAATTCTTTCTGCTGATAAAGTAGTTGTTGTCGATCTAGGTTTGCCCCTTTACGTATGGGGTCGTTGACTATAGAAGGAGGATAGTGTTGCTTCGCAGGTACGTTGCGCAAGTTATTTGCGTTGGCCTCAAAGTCTTCGGGGCGGGAGCAAATTCTCCTGAATCGGTGGGCCTGCGAGTACGGGATGCTCGTCTTGCAGTGAGGAGGGTGGCAACTATCGAAGTGAAGGTACTGCTGCCTGCCTGTAGGCTTTTTGTAAACGGTACTAGTCAAGGACCCGTCTTTTACTTTTACGTGGATGTCGATGAAATTGGTTTCAGTTCTTGAGTATGTGTGAGTGAAAGTTATGTCTGGATGAGCTTTGTTGAAGGATTCTATAAAATTATTTAGGTTTTCTTGCGTATCCGTCCAAATGATAAAAATTTCATCTAAGAAGCGTTTGTAAAGAAGGGGCTTACTTTTCTGGGTTGACAAGAACTTAGTTTCAAGATCATTCATAAAAATATTAGCGTAGTTGGGTGCCATTCGAGTCCCTATAGCAGTGCCATTTATTTTTGGTTGTATTTGTTATGAAACTCAAAGCTATTGAGTTGAAGTACAAGCTGCGCAAGGGTTTCAATTACTGTTGGACTTGGCGAGTCATCACATTTGTGCTCACTATAGGGCTCTACTAATGTTTTGATGCCGTCTTTATGGGGAATATTAGTGTAAAGGGAAGTTACACCAAGAGTTACAAGAAAGGCGCCATCAGGGATTTTGATATTGTTGATGATCCGTAGGAAGTGGTTGGTATCACGTAGGTAGTAGGAGTGTGTAGGCGGAATGTCCTTAATTAGGGAGTCTATGTAGCTTGATATTGGTTCGGTGAGGGTACCTCTTCCCGAAATAATTGGTCTGCCGGGGTTTCCTTTCTTCTGTATTTTCGGAAGCATATAAAAACGTCCTGGTGTAGCACGTGCTACAGTAAGGGCCTTAGAAATTTTAGGATCTCACTCTCCGAGCTCCACGAGATCATGGAGTGCGGTGTTTATTATTGCTTGATGTTCTAGGGTTGGGTCTTTATAAAGTGGTTTGTAGAAAGAGGTGTTAGTTTCCTGTGCTCATAAACACCATCGTTCTCCTAAGGGAACCTCCTGGAAAGAAAGGCTTAAGATTTTCTTTGGAACGGCTGCACATCTTCGTGGCAACAGAAGGAGCTCCACGCACAACTGAAGAAATTTTCATATGCTGAGTGAACGAAAGAAGGGGGAATTAAAGGGTTCGCTTTTCTCTGATGTGCCTTGTGACCCGTTGTTGAGCAAGTCAAATGCATTTTGTATTCTACATCAGGAGTGATACAGAATAAAGAAGTGATTTTGGGAGATTGTAGGAATAGTTACTATATTATGTTGCCTTAACAATCGTTGTTGTCAGCGCAAAAACGCCAAAATTTGCTCTTCTGAATTTCTTTGTGCTGATCAAAGTGGACGATTGGGCCAGTAGGTGATTCATGATCGACTTTGTGCTTGCTGTAGTGCAAAGTCGAAAGAGACTGCGCCTACAGAACATGAAAGGAGAGCTTCAGGAGAACTTCCAGCCCATTAGAGTAACCTATTGGTGTATCTGCGCCAAGAGAATTCAAGACAATCATCTCCAGCATATGAGTCATTAGACGATGAGAAAAAAAGGAAAAAAAAAGAAGAAATGCAATTAGGATAGATAAGTGCCTTTTTTAGCGGGATAGACGGCAGATCTAGAGATTATTACACAACAGGTCAGTCGTATATGTTCTACTATATACGTTCATTCCTAACAAAAAAACTAACCAAGTTCACATTTTCCGGTGTACAAGATCATCTTTCAACGATTGTATCATTTTTGCACAGCGTCTTAGACGGCGCCAAGCTTTCGGTGGCAGTCACATTTCAATAAGAAAAATAACAAAAACAAATTAAAGCTATCTTTAACTTCCCTTTTTTACCCTCATTCCTAGCGTTTTCAAACATATCCAGTTCTAATTTGAGGTAACGCAAGGAGCAAACGAGCATCACCCAAGTGCTACACCAAAGGAAATTCGGTTTATTATGCAACCACAATATCCTGTTCGTACCCAAACATAATGGTTCCCGCTAGCTGAAAAAAGAAACTCGGAAGCCAGCATGCTGCTCCAATATCCCACCGGTACGGCAGCGCAAGAAACTAAACAAACAAACAAATAAAAACACGATTCTCTTCATGCATCGTGGGCGCGTCTCTAACGGCCAGACATTTGGCATGGCACGTCTAGAAAAACTGCCAATTCATTGCCAGTCGTCGCCGTCGATATAACGCCGACACACAGCGCTCTCTTTTCTGCGCACCGAGGTGAAGCGACAGTCTCGGGGCGTGTGTACTGTTCCTTTTGATTCTCTTTTATTTAGTGCTGCGTCACTGCATACGTCATGGCGGGACTTTTGAATTCTTTGAGGTCAATATGCCACGTGGTGTCGTTCACGCGAACTAGGCCGCTGGTGTCCAGAAAAGCTGCATATGCAAAGATGGAGCTATTAGTGAGATATCGAACTAACGGCCGATATCCGTTCTGCCTATCTTGTCCAAAGTCTTTGAAAATGTCATCAATGCACGGCTCGTTAACTTTTTAACTAAATATCACCTAGGGAAGGATTCACAATATAGCTTTCAAAAAGGTAAATCTACCGAAATGGCATTACTGCTAATTAAAAATGAAATTCTCAGCATCATGGAAAACAAACTTTTTACTGCCGGCTTGTTTGTCGATTTAAGGAAAGCGTTTGACTGCGTGAACCACAGTATTCTGCTCTCAAAACTGCATGATTATGGCATACGTGGCATTGCCCTTGATCTTGTGAAAAGCTCTCTCTGTAACAGGAAGGAGTGTGTGAAGGTCCGTGAGTCGGTGTCTCCAACTGTAATTGTAAAATTTGGGGTGCCTCAGGGATCAATTCTAGGGCCTTTGTTTTTGATACTCTATATCAGTGATTTATGTGATGTGCCCGATTCGCCGAAACTGGTCGTGTATGCTGACGACACGAACATATTTTTTTCAGCCCCAACTTTAACAAGCTTAAACACTACAATAAACAATTAATTAAACTTGAACAATGGCTGGACCCTAACAGATTAACTCTAAATGTTAAGAATACAAAATATGTTATATTTAAACCACTCAACATAAAAGTGACTCTGAACTCGCCGTTAATTTTGAAGGAACTGTCCTTTAGCGTGTTTCATCACAAAAGTTTCTAGGTGTTTGGTTCGAACATACAATGTCTTGGAACACGCATGTGAACAAGCTAGCGGTTGAATTGGGCAAAGCAATGGGATGTCTCTACAAATTTAGAGAATTAGTCCCTCTAAGTTTAAAAAGTGCTATATATATGCAAATTTTAATTCACGTCTTTCATATTGTACCTTAGTGTGGGGTACAACTACTACTAATTATAATAAACTAGAACAGCTGCAAAAGAAGGTGTTAAGAATATCTGAGAATTTCAGTGGACACCGAAGCCTACTACCCACTGCTCCCCTATTCATTAAACATAAGATAAATCTTCCAAGCTACACGACTATAAACTGTCTCTTTATATGTATAAAAACAAGCTTCCAAAAGACGAAGAACACACCCGTCATGACAACAGCATACGTAACAGGAAAATACTAGTACCACATACTCGCACAAGCTACGGTAGAGCCAAACTTGAATACTGCATACCAGCACTTTACAACTCCTTAAAAACCCATATTAATTTTAGTGCCCCATTCCGTGTGTTCAAATCAAATGTGCGTGATTATTTGATGAAGCCATAAATATATTTCTTTACTCAAAACTAAATAATGTTTCATGTTCTGTGCGTCATACAGAAAGAGTGTTCTGATGCTCATTGTATATAGTGATTTTTATATTTTCTTTGTATTATGCTGTTTGTTTTGCTTACAAGTGTACATCTGTGGGAAATCCACTGCATCTGCTGCCCTCTGTAGGCCCCCAGGTACTGTCAAGCTGCTTTGCACAGCTTTTTGCCTGGGGGACCCCCAACAAGTGTGTTGGAAATAAAGTGGATTTTGATTCTGATTCTGAAATGTATTCAAAACTTTGGTCCTCATAAACGCAAGGTATTAAACCGGTCTAGCCGCTGGATGACGAAAGAAGTCGTACGCCAGGGGCGCAAGCTTAAAAAGGCAAGAAAGCATCAAATAAAACAGTCATCATTGTCTGGATTAAACAAAATATCAGAGTTGCTTCATACAATGAAAGGCAGTTTGAAAAACGCAAGAGAAAAATATCAGTGAGCATTTGACAAACTTTCTCTTGACGTCACCAATAAGTTTTGGCACTACTTTTCACCCAAAAAAGTCCCGTGTCAAGCTTATCCATTAATGGCGATTTTATAACCGATAAGAGAGAAATAGCAGAAGCAATAAATGATTGTTTGTGTTCAGTATGCACGTGTGATAATGACGT
>NW_023614645.1:0-60001 GCF_013339695.2 Rhipicephalus sanguineus
ACTGATCGCGAGTGCCTTCTGTAATTTTGCGCTGTTCGTAACAGCTTGTAA
The DNA here is from genome assembly GCF_013339695.2 of Rhipicephalus sanguineus. Lineage (NCBI taxonomy): Eukaryota > Metazoa > Arthropoda > Arachnida > Ixodida > Ixodidae > Rhipicephalus > Rhipicephalus sanguineus. Next base: position 52 of record NW_023614645.1, read on the forward strand.
CGAGACCGTTTTCGCGCTGAAGTCGCAATTTCACATGTAACAGCGCGCCAGGTTTTCACTGTTGATGTTTTGTAATTTGCAGGACAGCCAGCGAGTCTAATGGACAACACAAACCCGGATTGGGTGCCGAGCCAACACTTGGGATACAGCAACCGCACAGCACCGGGCGTTAACGCTACTTCTCGGTACAAGCGCGCCAAAAATCGGCTGGCAAAAAAAAAAAAGAAAAGAAAAGAAAGGTGGCCACAGCCGCGAACGCAGCTAACATTCAGCCGGCAGAGGTTGACAATCCTTCGCCTGAAATGGTCGATGCAGACGATCATATCAGTCAAGAGACGCCTGCTGAATAACTTTACCTCGCTCAACACGATGACGCGCTTGGAGGGCAGCCGCTTTGCTGTCACGCCGCTCATACGGCCACTGGTGAAGTAATTGTGAGCCTCAAGTGATATGTAAGCTTTCATTTCGGTGAGCGATACGTGGTTCGTCCACAGCACCAAATAGTTCACGATGTCGGCATGCGTCGTAACCGGTAGTAGCTCCACGTCCGTCGTCGTGTCAGTACCGGCGCACAACGTGTAGAGGTCAACTCCATCGCACATGCTGATCTTCGCTTCATAACGTGCACGCGTCGCACCCACCAGCTCGGCAAAATATGACGGGCAGAATTCCTTCCGCCTGACAGGCGCCATCATTCAAACACTCGATAGCTCGCAAGTAGCAAAATCAATGACTACCACTCCGACAGACTGCAGGAAGACAGCGATGAACACTCGTGCGCACGCTTGGGCATGCTCGCGCGCGTTTGTCGCTGTTCTCCAACATGGCGGACACCGCCAGCAGACGACGGTGTGACGTCACATGAAAACTATGTATACACCAAAAGTAGAACACAAACGTGCGCACAACCTGAATCTAACTCCACTTTTTCTGACGCGAACTGATGCATGAGGTCAACCATATTGTTTCAAGTTCTGTCTCTCTCGGTTCTTAATATTTTTTTCCCCAATATAGATTATTCAAGAAACCCACAAACATTTCACTCCCCAAAAAGATATCCTGTACTAAAAGCTATTTGTTCGCGGTATTGTGTGATAACAGGTGGTAAAAGAAAGGATGCCTGAATCAGCAGCCATCGTCGTACATCGCAATCGACGGTATTTCCGGTTACCATAGATTGCCTATATACGAGTACAGCTGCATTTCCTAATACTATATTGCAGGTCCTCCCGCGCACTGAGCATATCCTTCAGATATGTGAAAACCTAACGACAAAAGGCAATCGCTCTTCTTAGAACACATTAGGTGTATAAAAGCACCATATATACTGCTGAAGAACGACCTATAAAGCTGTCCGCCGGCCGACAGATAATTGCTTTATGCCAACACGTAAGCAGATCTTTACGGAAAAACCGACAAAAGAATAAAGAAAAAGAGAACGTGATAGAACGGCATTAAATTCCAATCCATTTTTACTTTCATTTGTGATTTTGTTGAGCTTCATTGCCAATTTCTTCGACATTAGTCTCTACGTTCACGTTTATAAGTTGCCCGGTTCTGCCGAGTTTTTTCTCCAATCTCTTTTAATAGTAAAAGATGAATGTTATGGCCAAAGAAAAAAATGAAAACGGTAGTCGAATAACTTGCTGCTATGCCTGTCAATAGTTCTCAACAATGACTACAGGTAAGCTGTGAGTAATTCGCTAGTTCAGTATCAGATTTGAGCTAATCGTGCGATTTAACGCATACAACACACGCACAAACATACATAAAGTATGGTTGAACGCCCCCCCCCCCCCGAAAAAAATTTCTGGCTACGCCCCTGCTCCGATCACCCGACCATTTCAAGCTATGACAATCCCAAAACCAGTCGGTGACACCATCACACACGAATTAAGCGAGCTATGTTGAAGACATTGCTTGAATTCCTTGTACCAAGTACGTCCTATCCAAAACGACCGGGGCGAACATTTCCCATTTACTCCCTCGAACTGCCAAGGGCTGAAGCATTCTCCAAAAATTCCTGGCCTTCCCCGATAACAGGGAAAAGCCAAGATCATAGTATCCTCTAAGGTCATAGTATGCCTCTAAGACCATAGTATGGCTGTATGATCATGATTACTGTGAGATCATAGTGCCTCTAAGATCACAGTATGCATCTACGATCTTAGAGGAATAGATGAGGCCCTGCGCGGTGGTTGAGCCTCGGGTACAGCTGAGAGTCAATTTCTTGAACTACTGAAGGCCTCAACTTCACAGCACAGTCCGTGACAGCACAGCAGAGCCAGCGAGACAAGTTCGAGAACTACTTAGGGCTAAATTCCCTTTGGGCTCACCACAAACAAAGACATCCGGCCCGCACCATGCGGGACGCTCAGTGTATAGTGTAAAAAAAAAAAAAAAAACATGCGCGAAGAAGAGACAACAGAGAAAGGTGCGGGAAGGCCATCGATATCGGTCGCGGGCCGCGAGTCATCGTCCTCGCGCGCGTCTCACGAGTCAAGAGCCTCATACACTCAACGCGCTCGCCGCCTCGTATAATATACACACACACGTGGCCCGCCCTTTTCAAGGCTCGCCATTTCCGTATTCAAGGGCGTGCTGCGGCAGCAGCTTCAAGTGCCAAGGATCCGCGGCGTCTCATATAGCGCCGAGTCAACGAACACGCACTGTTTTCTGAGGAAACAAAACGCGCGCGCGCGCACTATACGGCCGCGCGTTGTTCGCGCGCCCGGTCGACTTGAAAAAACAAAGGCAATCGCAACGCGCAGCTTCGCTTCCGGTCAGAGATATAGCCTTCCTACGATCGTTGCGAGGACGAGACCGGCGGAATCGTACACACACACCCATGGCGTCCCAACCGCGGAGGCTATAGCTGCGAGAGACGTCCCCACGCACGTCGCCCATTCTGTTTCTTTCCAACGGCAAATTATAGCGAACCAGCCACGGAAAAACGTTGACCTTCCCAGCGCGTCACTTCCTTCGCCTACATCCCCCTTAACCCTCCTCCTCCTCCATTTCACGCACACGCACGTGTATATACCGTACAAGCCCATCCGGCTCGTCGTGCAGCGACTGTGAGCACGGGAAGCGACTCGAAGACAAGACGGACGGACGACCCCGGGCCTAGCTGCCGGAAGTGGGTCCCACACCCTCCCTTCGAAATCCGTGGCCGCGACGACGGTGTCGTTTTGTTTCTGCTCGGCACCCCTTTGTTGTTGTCCCGCGTCGAGAATATGCTCCTCCGCGGCGAAGTATATAAGACGTTCGAACAAAGGACGGCGTTTGTTCCCAAGCCGCTCCTAGGCCAGTGGGCGCTAGCGTTGCCGCAGCCTCTAAAGCTCCCGCTGTATAGCCCTGCCTGCACCCTATACAACGGCAGCGAGAGCAAAGTGTCCCGCAAAGCAAACTACGCGTAACAATCCGGCAGCGCAAACAGAACGCGCGCGCCGCGCGGGGTAAATTAAATAAGCGCCTTCCATCAGAGCGCTCGAGGAGCCGCCAATGGGCCCATTCACGACAGTGCTTTCCCACTGTGTTGTCCGCCGCGAAAATTGGGACTAATGCCAACGAGGACGGCCGGCGGAGGGACATATAAACGAGCGCGGGCAGCACAAAGCATACGGGAAAGGCATGCGTTGAACTCGGCCGCGCGCGCGAGACAGGAGATTAAGCCTGGACGAGTTCTCGCGCGTCTCCCATCAACACCTTTGCTCCGGGAGGAAAGGCTTCTTGAGGTGCAGGCGCGCGAGACTTATAAACACCCTGCTGCGAACAGGTGAGCAAAGTTCAGCCGAGATACGCGCTTTAGGGGCAATGCGCAGGGCGCCTTGAAGTGGCTCTCTCGCCTCGCTAGAGTTCCTCGTGGCCGCTGGCTGCACTTTTGCAGGGCGTCGAAGATTGCGTTCGTGGCAGCAACGCGACCGCTACGAAAACGCGGAGGTGAAGACCTGCGCGTTCCACTCGTCTTTCAGTGTATTGGCCAAGAATTATCTCAACAAGGTGTTGTCGCGACGTCCTGCGGGCGAGATCAAATGGAGGAGGGCTACACTGCGGCGAGCTTGTGCATAGTGAATATGGCGGACAGATGCGTGGGCACAACATATATACGGCCGCGGAGCGGCGTTTCGTTTCTCGACTCAAGTGGTCATTGTGGAAACACTGTCCTCGAAGGCTTTCAAGCCGCCCACACTACATACATATATAGACCACATCACTACGCAGTGAAGTCGCCACACAGACCCTCAAAAGCGAGAGTTATCAGAAGCACCCGTAAGTATAATTTGATTGTAACGGCGCGCACCATGCCTGCGTAGATTTGCTAGTGGATTGGGGCACATTCAGTTAATGTGTGTCACCACACTTTTCCTAATCCATCTGGCCTACACGCACACTCCTCTAGGAAACTCACGGTTCCCTAGCAACTTAGCAGTGTAGATATATTGGAAGGAAAAGAGCGCCATAAGCGAGATCATGGAGATAGCAAACAAACGTGATCGTCTCGTCTTTTTGAGCGCCGTTTTTCTTCAAATTCAGTTATGTAAAAACATGCTCGTTTCAATACGCTACCGCAACACGCCACAGCTGTTACGAGCCAGAATATATATACACTGCAATCTCCAAACCTACGGTGCCATCAAGCCATAGAAGTGCACCGCACTCAATTCCTTATCCACGCCAGCAGTCGGTTGCATATTCGCGCTTGGGTATATTCGCACGCTGGCATGCGCATGCGCTTTCCGGCCCTAACACATCAGAAACGCAATACTGCGTAACGGTCGCGAGCAAGTTGGGGGAGGGTGGGGTAACGTCGTTTGTGACCGTCGTAAAACTACCTCGTGACTCCTCGTGAGCTCCAGAGACATTCACGTTCCCGGTGCCGCGCGTACCGAGTCCTATATCAGGGCGTTTTCCTACGACTCCACGCTCGCGATAAGGGCACTGATAGCGCATCCCAAGCAGCGACGACGGCATGCAGCTATAAGGTCGAGGGCGCGTGCGCCTAGTCTGTCCCGAGTTCCGCTTTTTCACTTGTTTGTCTTATTGCGCTGCCACGCGGATATGCACCGAGGTATAACGAGAGAATAGCAGGAAACGAATCGGCAGGCAACTTACGTGGCGAATATACCTTGAGAGAGTGCGCGCTGCTATAGCTGACGCATAAACGATACGCCACTCCGCGCCTCTCAGATACGTGCGTCACTACACCAACACTCAACGCGCACATTCGTGGAACGCTTGTGTATATATATGCAGATTAGCGCGTCGAAGACCTGGCGTCGATCCCGCTGGCGCGAGGCGAAGGAACACACGACCTCCGCAGAAACGTATAAAAGTTAGCCACAAGTAACTAAACATATGGATACTTTGTAAACGTTTACTATTCCTTCGAGAGTTGTAAGCATATATATATATATATATATATATATATATATATATATATATATATATATTATATATATATATATATATATACGGAGACTGATCAATGTGGGGGCCACGGCGAAATCGGGACTGCAGACACCACTGCACTGAATGCACCTAAAGGTGTGTTGATAAGAATTGGTTAACAATAAGCCTTCATTTGGGCGACGCAGTTCGATAAGCTATACAAGCAACATCACAATAAAGTGAATCCTGGAGATGACGTTCTATAAAGCTTGCAGAAATTTGCATACAAAACAAAAGTCACCTTATATCCTTCTCTTTTTCTCGGCATGACGGCACAGACACACGCCAAAGCCAGAAACAAGAAGGCCTAACAAAGGAAACTGTGCCTCGCGTAAACGGCAGTTCAACGGCCTATATCCATGAATCACTGCCAAGTGCAAACAAGCTCGCAACGCCCCGATACACAGTCATGCCCTACACACTTCGCAAAACGTTTCCGGCGGCCACTTTGCAAAAAAAAAAAAAAAACCGTTTCATCCTCATTTTTCTCGAAGCTGTGCGCGGGGTTTCTCGCAACCCCAGCGCAAAAAGCATAAACACACTTCCGCCTCTTCGCGGTGGCCGCGGAATCGCCGGAATTAAAGAGTTTATTTATTCGCAGTGCACGCGCGCGGCGGGAGCACGCGCTCCTTCGCATCCGGGGCAGTCAGCAATCCGGACTGTTGCCGTTTCTTGCGTACAGCAAGCACAATGGCGAGGGCGAACAAATAGGAACGGGAAAATTCCGCGCGCAGGCACTTTACGTTATATAACAAACGTATAATAACGCCACGTTCCACGTATTCTCTCCCTCTCTTTCTCAACACTAGAGGGAGCTAGACATGCGCGCATTATAGCACGCAACCTCATGAAGGAAGCGCACGCGCGCAAACACACACAGATGCACCGAACGGGGTCGCACGTGACAGCTTCGACTAACACCCATAGATGAACTCGCCGTCGCTGCTTATGGCACTGCATACAGAGGCCCCACGCTGAGTGATGCAGCGCACCCCGGTCTGGTTTGGCGAGTTTAGCGCGCCCATCCGTGGACCGGCGGAAAGCGCGTTATGAGCGTGTACCTGACGAAAACGCGACACTTCGCGCATGCTGAGCGCGGTAAATTCGTCCTTCTCACGTGAGTGTGTGTGTGTATATATATATTTACCAATACACAGAGAGGACACGCACACACGCCAGGGATCGAGCGCGGCGGATGTGTGGGCGAACCCGTTGGCGCGCTTTCGGAACACCCCGCGCTATCGGCCGGCCTTGTACACGAGCGCCAACGAAGGTAGTGGAGATCAGACAGGGACCAAACCATACGCAGCGTAACAGATGTCCTGCACGTGACGGAAAGACACCGGCAACGTGTTATGATCGCCCGCGAGCGCTAGCTAGCTAGCTCTGTGGCTGACGCATGGTGTTTCAGAGAACGTCGAGCGTGCGATCAATCAGTGGAATAACTGCGCTGAAGTATAAGAATAAACACGTTTCGCAAGGACGCCAAGTGTCGAGCGCGTGTCTATATGCACGGACGAAGGGAGCAACGCGATGCGGTTTCTTCGATAGAGGGAGGGACGCAGTACGAAAACAGCGCGGTTTACTGCCGATAGTTGCGCAGCGTTAGAGCGGAAATTCTTTAAAGATGACGCTTAAAAGTGTACACGCATTATATTTACTCGTATTCGTTTACGTGTAAGCTTAGTTTATAACTGTTAATTTTAGCTTTAAGGAGAGTTTCAAGAATACAATCAAGAACTATAGTCGGTTACAACCTAAGAATCAATGTAAGCTCCCGCTGTCCCGCCCAGGGAGAATTTGCATAGGTGCCCCATCCAATCACATTTGCACATTTCCGTGACGTCACGCGCCTTTCGCGTATTACAGGTATAGGTGATTTCCACATCAATACACATCTTCGTGTCGCTGGGTTTTCATTGAAAAACTCCAACTTCCTGGCAAACTTCAGCAAAGATTGCGACATCAATACTCGGGGAAACGTAATATTTTAAATAGAGACGACGAACTTTTAATTATTAATATGCGTAGTGATCACATTAGCCGGGAACAAGTGCTTACGGTTACAACGGAAACCACCTAGCACGACTCTGCTGCACAGATGAATGGAAGGCGCGCCGTAGTTCTGGAGGCGGGGGCTTGTATTTATTTTTAGGTTGTGAGCGAATGTAATGCAGTCATGAATTAGAATGTCTTAACACAACGAAAATCAGCCGCGAAGTTGGTATGTAAACTTATGTTGCGGACATGAATACCAGGCGTACGTAAGCACTATACGGATGCACACAGCGTGATACGCACCTTGCGAAGGGCCGAGGCTCGACGTTGTAGTGGTCAGCGACGTTGTCGGTCCTCACTGTGACTTTGACCGGAGCCGTGGCCTCGGTGAGAAAGCCCTGGGGGACGGCGACGCTCTTCTCCATCTCTCTGCGTAATAAAACAAGAGAGATGAACGTCAGAATGCATCGAAGGACGAAAACATCGGAGGCCACAACACCGCGGACATCGATAACCACACCAAATAATACAGGCAGCTCTCGTTGCTCCATGCAGTAGGAGCGTTATATTACGCACCACTGCACTCGTAAGCACTGCGTATGGAACAGTGCCGCTTAGTAATGCTCACATCGCGGCGGAATCATTAGCAATCGATACTGCATACATCACACCTTCGTGGGCAAACTCCGAACATGGTGTTTGGGGTGATAAATCCGAAAGGGCGCACACGCTACCCTCTTCTATGAGGGGAAGTTCAGCGAAAACGATGCACAAACTAGGTGTCAATTTTTGGTTTCTTCTCTGGAGCCAAGACCACATCCCCGAGGCTTTCGAAGCGAGACCTCTAACTACAACACCAGACAAGACGGCGCTCAACAGACTACGCTCACACGCAAGGAGAGCACTGACACGTACAAACATCACGCCGTAACGTATTCACCGAGAGCAGCCGCGCCACGCCGCGAGAAAAGCGACAAACATCGTCGACAGCCAGCTCATGCCCACGGTACCGGCAGGCCGCGTAAGTCTCGTGTTCGCGAGACGTCCGGGACGTGAGGCGAAACAAACACCTGCCTCATCGGACACCGCTGCAGCTCAGGGGCTGGAAACAGAAGGAAGAAAGACTCGGGCGACGTCTACAGGCGGTGCAGGTAGTGACGACGGCGCGAATAGGAAAACACACGCTTCGAACTTGATGCTGCTGCTGCTGCTGCTCTGCTGAGGGGTCTATAGTACTACGCACACAACACAGGCGGGTCTCTACGGGGCGTCCTAACGCAAGGAAACGACGAGCTCTCGTCCCGAGCTGCCCAAGCCGGCTCTCACCAGAAAAAGAACAGGGCCCCGGCTCGGGCGAGAACTCCGAGGCGCAACCCTTAAGAAAAAAAAAATCTAAGCGAGAGAGCCCCAGCCCACTCACCACCCTTTCCCCCTTCTTTCCGACACCGCAGGACGCCTGCAGTCTCTTGAAAGCCAGAGCTGCAGAGGGAGAGAGAGAGGAAGGGCGCGTGTGCGCTTTTGGGTAGTAAGCAGCGCCACCACCGCAGACTTCCACCCTTCGGGACCACGGGCGAGGGCCAAGTATTTCGGAAGATGCTGAGACCCAACGGGCGCGCTTCCACTGTGCATCCCTTAGCGAAAGCAAACGCACTGTGCATCCCTTAGCGAAAGCAAACGAATTCGAGCGCCGGAAAAGCGATAAGACTAAATGCAAACGAACAACATATACGCGATAATACCCAATGAGGTCATCGTATCGCCCGTCAAGCGGAAAACGGGCAGCACGTTTTGTGGCTGCCACTTATATCTGAGACCTCAAGGGGGAATCCGAGAGGAACTTTCCGATAAATGGACCCATTCTGTCATATACTGTGTCGAAAACAAGGTGCAGTGACTGACGCATCCCGCCACTGCGCTTAAGATTGAAGCCGCGCGCTGGGCAGTATAATGTAATGACAAACCCCTCCGCCTCTCTCTTTCGTATGTGTGAGCAAGAGAGATCTTGAGGAGTGAGCAAATCTATGTACCTCGTTCCACATCACGAGCACAAATTCGCGGCAGTCGTCAGCCAGAGAGGGCTACCAGCTACAGCGATAGTGTCGCCTATATGTACATACTTTGATATCACTAAAAAGACACCGTGATCCTCTTCCGGCACTTTCTCCGACACGCGGCGTGCCGCGCACCTTGGGCACGATGAGCAAGCTCGCGATGCTGGCATCTACGGCGCCCGTATGCAGAGAAGCCACGCAGCAAAGGGATAAAAACAAAGAAGAAAAAAAAAGAAGAAGAGCGAGGCGCGACTTCTCCCGGCCCAGAATAGCAGCGTCCGCTGTCCGGGAGGCGAGACAGCCACGCCGAAGGAGAACGGCTTTAACGCACACACGGTCGCCTTTCGGGCACACCACCATCGAATGCACGTTCGCCTCGGCTCTGTACAAAACTTTGCTAGATCGAGGGAAAAAAAAATGATGTGTGAAATGATGTGATGTGCACAGACCACGATACGCTTAGTCACCCCGCAATGGCTAGCGAGAGTCTAAAATAAACACCGTATTATTACGCACTGCAAAGCTGGTGTGTCTTTATCGAACTTGCCCGTTTGAGGGAATTCTCCACGTGCAATTGGCCAGCCCAGCGTGTTTGAGCATACTGTATACAAATGAAAGGTACTATAGACGACAGCGTAGCCTTAGTCTTCAACCTGTATTCGGTGCTGTTGAATCGGGTTGTATGCCCGCTTTAATGAGAACGCCATGACCAAATTTACTTCTTAGGTCACGGGGTTTGCTTTAGTTTCGCTTGCCTCGTGCGAATCCGCGGTAAGCAACATATAATTGCAGCTGTGAACACCTCACTGCTACTTGGGTACATCATGGAGACCCTGCAGCACCAGCCTTATTTCAGCTATGGGTTCTCTCATTAAAGTAGGGGTGTGCGAATATCAAATTTTTCGAATACGAATCGATTACGAATATCCACCTTCGAATATCGAATCGAATATCGAATATCAAAAGAAAAATGCCTCCACAGTAACAATATTTTATTTAACATGTAGCTATTTGAAAAAAAAAATTAACAGCCTGACTGGCAACACAACATACACTGCTATCTCCAGAACACAATGTCCAGGCTAGCACAATGCACATCACAACACAATCAAATATCACGGCACAATGAAAGTAATGAATACATGTTATCATGAAGAAATATGAGTTGCTCCACATGATCAGGCAGCAGGCGCTCCCTTGTAACAGAGACAGCCCCTCCCCCCCCCCCCCCCCCCCCCCCTGCCACTGAAAAGGCACGCTCGCTTGGAACAGAAGTGGCTGGTATAGGGCGTTACATGGGGCAAAGCTTTGCCAGACTGGGGTATCTGAACAGTCCGCCACCAGTCACGTGGGTCACTGTCTTTCTTCAGAAGTGGTCCCGCATAGTGAACGAGTAGTAGTGCGGCACGTTACGGCCGCATAATATTGAAAATGTACGGTTACATGATCGCCAACAGCGCTGCACGTCGGAGATGCACCAGCAATAAATCATACGTATTGGGGCGCTCGTCGCAGGCAGATATCGTGCCTCCGTGTACTTACGATGTTTATCGTTCCTCTCGGCAACGTTTTTAGCTATACGATTGCAGCAGAAATGTGGAAGACGAGTTATTTTATGCATGATAATCGAATCGCATATTCGAATTTTTCGAATATTCGAAGTTATCGATTATTCGAAACTTTTCGAATACCCGATTTTCGAATCGAATACGAATATTTCGAATGTAATATTCGACGAATATTCGAAACTTTCGAATATTCGCACACCCCTACATTAAAGCTACATTCGGGTGCTCTCATTTTCGGGTGCTCTCTTTTTTGAATGCTAAATGACCGCGTAGGATTCTGCCGGTGGAACAGACACAGATCAAGCGTGGTTTTCGACACGCTTACGCCTGCCCTGTATGTCCGACGTACAGAGCCAAAAAGGGCAGCCGCTGCTGCCTCAGAGACGTTGCCTATTTCGCGTACCGCCACACGCGTTTACATTAGCGAATAAATGTGGGAAACGCCCCTTACTCAGCTGGTCTTATTGCCTTGCTTGCCATGTATGCTGCGGTTGCTGGAGCCATGTGTCAGTGATTGTAAAGACCCACTACGCGCGCTGCGCAAACATCAGGCACGAGATCAGCGCCTAATTCAGCAAACTATTTTGACAGTTACTCTCGCGTAACGTTCGTGAATCGGGCACAACGATTTTTCTCGGCATGCGACGCACGGCACCGTTTGCAGCAAAGTATTTTCGCAATATTGACTACTGAGACGATTCGCTTGTCAGACTATCAGCGACATAAAGCGGTTGGTGTGTGCCGCAGCTTGGCCTCTCATACATCTGCTGACTACAACCGCTCGTAAATGGCACGGTCTCTCGTTCCAAAGCACTTCAGTCAGGTAGATGTAGGGGCAGAACAGGTAATCTATAGCTGAGTTCTAACGGCAATTCATATCAACATCGTGCCACCACATTTCATCAAGCTCACATACAGCATGTCAAATGCACAAGACTGTGTGCCGTGTACGATCAGTAGAAATTCAAACGCGAACAATCCCGAAACTGTGCTCCAATACACACTGCTGTTTACAGTAAAAACGCCTCATTTTCAGACGACGAAACTTAGAAATATACTCCATGTATAGAAACCGGCTACAAGGCGAGAATTGTCCTTTTCTTCTTATAATTCAAGTGTAATTATAAAATATCCGCTTTGTTGACACAATCTGTTCATGTAATTTCACAGTAATTTACGCCCTTACTTGCCAATGGCAATGTGTCTGACCGGTGTTGTGTATTTTCATGTACTAAGAGAATCTGAAATAAAAAATGAATGATTGAATGAACATGCCAGACTTCCATGCATTTACACGTAACGGACTTCCTTACCACTTATTTAGTGTACTAGCGGCGTCTGAAGGTACGCCGATAGTGCAATGCAAGCCTCTGGAGCAACAAACCCCGTAATTCATAGCGCAGCAAATACTTCCTTCTAGAAGAGAAGCTTTCATGAAATCCGTGCGCTTATCAGCGAACCCTGCAGTGTTTCGAACGAGTCAGACACTCATACACACACACCTTTATTTAACATGGCCACTGATAAACAAGCCTCAAGCGGCCTTCAGGAAAGCTGGCGTCGATATGCAATGTTTGCTCGCGAGGTAGACGCTGTGTAGCTTCGGTGCCAGTGAAGACACTACGGAGTTCAGGAGAAGAGATAGCCACGCAGCACGCATTCTGGGTCGCTGTAGCTGGAAAGGATCCAGCACCGAATAGCCACGGCACGAGGAAAGGGAGCGACGATCACGAGAAGAGCTTGTCGCGACAATGTCACCACAAGGCTTCTGCCTTGTGGCGCTCGGGGAGAGCGCGAACCCTTGGTCGCGAGCCCCGAGCTGCAGTTCAGCGGCGCGACCCGCGCCACGAGTGATCGATAGCCCCGGAAGACGCCGCGAGGGCTCTGACACCGACTCACTTCGCGCGCGCGGCTTGAGACAGGTGTAGCCCGAAGCGTCGAGTCGACTCGCGTGCGCTCTTTGATTTTCCTTTCCAAGCGGCAAGCTTTCGCATCGGTGTCAGGCAAGCCTAACACCGGCGTCTAGAGAGGCACCGTCTCTGTGCATCCAATTATGAGAGATGCGATGGATGACACGTCTGCTGGTCGGACTAAGCGTAAGCGCGTTATGAATTATGTGACAGGTTGCATATGTTCCATCAGTAAGGCATCATATAAGAAGGATGTCATGGTTTTAGAGCAGTTTGTCGGTCAGTTCTTGGGTCAGCATGAAAAAATAAAAAAAGAGAAAGACACGCATCTGAGATGAGATTCTGGAGAAAAAGAAGGTACTTGAATTAGGACATTGGAATTATCTCAACTATTAAGACGAAATATACCCAATATCAATTAGTTTCTATTAAAGCGTACAGTTTTTGAGAAACCTGTGCTGTATTCACTTGCATATGGCCAGACTGGCTAATGATGGCTATATAATGTTACAACAAAGCAATACATTAACACTCTTGTGCTAACTAAAATGCCTCTGCCTCACTCCATTCAATGTTGCGCGAACAATGAGAGTACCACTTAAAATGGTTTCACCGCCTTTTTTCTTCTTTTTTTTTTGGCGCTATTATGACTGGCTCTCATTTTTGTGTGCCGCCACATGGGATATATCACAGATGGCAACGACGAGAAGAAAAAAGAAACATGTTGGAGGACGCTTGACGTTCGCCTTGAAGAGTGGAACACGATAGCGTAATCGGGCTCCATTCGCATCGGCTTCTCATCTGCTTGCCATGCTTCGCTTCTCGATATACTCTTCAGCCGTGACGCGAGGAAACGAACGTATGTGCACGTGACATTTGCCGTTGTAAACTCTCCTAGAGGGCGCCTACTACAAGTACAGCCGCGAAGCGCCCACTATACGCCTTAATTCGTCATTCTGCGAAGCAGCGAAGTGCCCACTACGCGTCTGTAGAAAAAGGCAACCACGTAAATAATATCATGCGGGCACGAACCGAATCGGTGTTTTGACTTATCTATTGGTGGACCTCGTTGCGCTTTCCTGCATGCGCCGATACAACCACGGCTTGAACAACGTTGTACAGGTTGCGTAAGACGTCGACATGTGACACGGAAAATCGTGCTCGATGTTGAGCTTCCTGACCACGATATCGTCCATAATCGCCGACGGCACGACGACACCGGAAGCGCGAGAGGAAGGGGCCGGAAAGCGCTCGAGTGCCAGGCACGGCACGCTCGGTTTCGCCAGCGGAATGCGTGCTCACGCCACTGCCACGCGCAAAGCATATGCCTTTTTTTTTGTTCTTGTTTTTTTGTTTTTGCGGACTGCAACAACATGCCCTGTTAGTTTAGTGACGTAAACGAGCAGACAACAGAAGTGACGGCATATTTCGGTGTTGAAAACGTTGCCATGGCCACGACATTTCGATCGGCCACTGCACGTATACAAACTAGTGAAGAGAGCGTATATTAATTCGCCAGAACGACGCCGGAGTGGCAGGATATTGGTTGATTGGTCTTCAACTTCTCAACGAATTTACAGTGCATACAGCGTTTTAAGAAACTTTACAGCCAGTTGTTATAGGGATGTAGAGGAGGACTTCGAATTAATGGAGGGGGGCCAATTGGCCACCTCAATGCGGTTTCTCAATTAACGTGCGACCAAGGACCACGCTACACGAGTACACACTGACCGGAAATCGAAGCCCCGACCTTGCGCTCAGCAACAGAACCCACATCAGCTCGGCCACTGCGGCGGATCGGATTAACGAATGGATGAGGAGCGGAGGGCAGAAAATCAGGGTGGCTGCTAAACCAGACGTGCAGTTCTGCATGGTAAGGGGATAAAGGGATAACGAAATGAGAGCGTAAGAAGAGAGAAATGGGAGCGCAAACAAACCCTTCAACGTTGTGATAACAGTAAGAAACACACCAAGTTTCGGTACCCCTGACGGCCGGGGGTCTTCTTCGCACGATGTCTCTTGAGACAGGCTTGCTCACATGCATTCTGAACAACGCTCATGTCATGAAAGCCAAAACCGCCGTTTTTATGCATTCTTTCGGGGTCGATGTCCCATCTACATTTATTTTTATGCCTTCCGATCATACGGCCTTCCGTGAAAACAGTGACGTCATATACAGCATTATTGTATGTACACCATCCTCAGCAACCGGATAAGGAAGCATATATATATACTCTACCTTCCGCGCTCAACTCCTTTAAAGCTGCGTACACATACCACACGCTGGCGAACTGAGGAAAAAGTCCATCGGAAAATCATAAAGCGGGCGGTGTATATACATACATACAAGATAAACTGCGGAGAGGAAGAACACCAGGCACGTGCATATGGAAATGGAAAGCCGCAGTAACCTCAACGTTTCAATATACGCCTGTTTACCATACCAGCTCGTTATAGATACACTAAACTACGTCAAAGTTATACCACGTTAGCACGTCGTAAATATGCGCGCGCCTGCGAAGTTCGCGCATCTGCATGCAAGCCTCGTAAACGAAAGGAGCACCGCGTTCACGGAGGACTTTTCGCGCGCGTATACAGTTCATTACCGCGTCCCTTTCCAAGGGCTGGCAGCCCTTCACTTTCACTCGCAAAGCTCACTAACAGCGCATCAAGATGCATGCACAGCGAAGGCTGCGTGCCTCACGTAAAATGCGACTGCAAAAAAGGGAAACATGAAGTAAAATACGAAGAATGAAAGGCCCGCGGTGCACGGAGGGCCACCACATAACATAGCCTGTCTACGGGACGCATTTCATTTCAAGAGGGACCCGTCTGACCTTCGCTCCAAAGTCCAGGGAGATGTAGGACCGACGGCGTGTCGCTTCTTTGAGGAGCGCATGCACGCACATTTTTCCAGCACTTACGAGACAAACTATGGGCAGCAACGACGACGACGACACGTAGAACGAAAGCCTTAAGCGCATGCCTACATATAACAGGCGTGCGACGAGCGCAATTTTCGCCAGAGCGCTACAGCATACACGGCTCCTGCGTAAAGGAACGGTCAAATAAAACCGCGCAACGAACACGCGATCCTCAAATGCCCGAAACAGGTATAAGAGACGAGACACGCACACGCGAGAGAGCGCCAAGGGGTCAGCGCGAGGGGTCAAACTCAGCCGAGGGCCAAAACGTTGGCGAGTTCCGCCTTCACGCCGTGCGCGGATCGCGCACGCCATACATACACATATATACATACACACACTCTCGCTCTCATCTCGTACAAACACAGCTGCGTTGCATGCCAGAGCCGCGCGCGAGCTGATGGAAACACACAGCCTTCACGGTTGTCCCACCCGATTTCCCCGCAAGGGGAGCAAAAATATCACGCCTGCTGCTGCCTATCCATGCACCCGCCCCTTCCTCGGCCCGCGGAGGCGCCCTTTCGCCCGAAAAAGCGCCGTTTTCGGGGACGTCGCTGAAGCTGTTTTGCGCGTATTAGTTTCGCGAGGGGCGTTGGAGCAGCCCGTGCATAGAGAATAGGCGAGTCTTCCTCCACAGTCATTCACTTGGGGTGGACGTTATACATGCGCGGAGACGGGACGTCCGTTTGTCAGCCATCTTTATTATTTCTTGCCGTATATGTATGTGTACACTATAGAGGGAACGAAGGCGTATATGGGTGCGCGCGCGTTAATGCGGGATGGACAGCTCTGCGTGAAGCACAACGAGATGGGACGTTGCTGTAATGAGAGGAAGGTGCGCAGTTGGGTATACATGGATCGACGCAGGAAACACACCTCGTGGCCTGCGGCTGCTAAAAGCGGGAAGCAGCGGGCAGGAAGACGAGCTATACGGACCTTGATGAGTGCATGCGCCTCGGGCTATGTATATATAGTCGCGGATAAAAATGGAACGTGATCAAATTACAATGCCTCGAGTCATATGACATTTCAAGTCCACAGCAGGAGGCCAGTGGTGGTGTCCAGAAATTGTTATACATAGTAACGTGACCCCACCTAGCGCGCTATAACTATAAGTACGGTCGTGACTCGATCATCGCACGATCGCGCAGTAACAAGGCGAAGCATGTGCGAAGCATATAGGCGGACCTCAATCACTTTTTTTTATTCCGCGTGTATACGATGCTCTCTAGAGTTGCTTCTATATAACATGAACGAACGTACAAGGAACACTCCAGCGGCCGTGCGCCAGCAGAACGTGAGGCTCATTATCGCCAAGGCACTCGACACGTCATCGATGAATGACGGAAGTGGCGTCATATCAAGCCACGAGCTAGTCCCTGCCACAAAAGGGCAAGCCTCAATATATGGAGAAACTTTCCTCCATGGTAATCTCAACTCTTTCTTTTTATGATTTTATACGCCTTTAGAAAGCTACTCAACAAGCCACTCACCGTCCGCAACTATATGCGTCGGGATCGAGCGCAGCGCGCATTTCGGCCCGCAATTGAACGAGGTCAAAAGTCAACTCGAAAGTGCCGCAATGCTGCCGATGCAAGGCTCGTCGATCGGCTGCGTGCGCCACGCAACTCCAGCCAATGACGCACACCGAGCCAAGAAGGAATGAACGAGAATTTGGCCCTATTCACTGGCCAGCGAACTGGCAAAAGACGCATACACGTGGAAATGACCCGCCATTATGCGCAATCCCCCGCTATAGCAACGCCACTATATAGAGGGCGATCAGACGTTTCGTCTTGACCACGACAAAAAAAAAAAAAAAAGGGTTCGCCGCTTTCCTTCGACGATCGACTTCCGGTGGATCATACCGGCCACGCACGCAACTCGCGTGCCGCGGGAAAGCATAAAAGGTAACTACAGATTTATATAGTAGATGTATACGTCGAACACTCCCGAATCCCGTCACTCAACGGCCATGCCTGCGCGCCCCCTTATGGCCCGTCGTCGCACTCTCCATAGACCGAGAGCCATTAACGCAGCTGAAGATGGGAGTGTTACAGGCGCGCGCAGGCGAAATCAGCGAGAGGAGAAGCAGCTCTCGCGACCAGGACGGACACGAACTGCCGCCGTCAATCAAACGGTGGCCCCATCTGCGCCCTCTCTTCAATTTCCCGCACGACGCGAGAGATCGCTCTCACGCATAAAAAAAAAAACAGAAAAAAAAGAGACAGAGACAAAAGAGAGAGAGACAGGTAGCATACGCAGGCAAGCACTTCCAATCTTGCCGCCGCGGACGCAGCTATTTGCGAGTGCGCCGGCTGTCAGTGTCTCGTCATTACCGACGAACCGGACGAAGAGGCACCCTCCGTCTCAACCATAGCTCGCACACACACAACACACACAAACGCACATGAAAATGCCTGTACGGAAAAGGCGACCGGTCGAGCTCGGTGCTCACTCCCTTCGCAACAACAACGCCCGCATGCGTGCCCCTTTAACCCTGTCTCATATCCGCTCGCCGCTTGACTTTGGGCTTTCTCTGGCACAAGGGTGATGCACCGGTCTTCGAGCGCACTTATTGCTTCCATACATTGTCAAGCTTGCTGCCCGCGCCTGGCCAGTCTCCTTTCTTTGAGATCTCCCTGTCTGTTATGCCTCCTGCCTCGACAACACGGCCGCAATCTCCATCACGAAACTTTCCTGCGGGTATTTCTTTTTTCTCGGAAAGCGATCTGCGGACTCAGTTTTGCCGTCCAGGCATGCACTTAGAGAAACAGATTGACTAAAGCATTTTTCTGTCGTAGTACCAGCCATGCGAAGACGCCGCACTGCAGCACTCAGGAACAGTTTTTGGTTTGCTGAAGTACACTAAGAGCACCGCTTCGAGTGCCAGTGAACATTTTCTTTCTCTCCCTCCTCTGTTTATTTTTTTTTTCATTTTGTTTTTACGACAGAGTACCATGATCCTTCGTAGTACTCACACTCCCAAATCGTTAACTGAAGCGCGTACAATTAAAGATAATATTGGTAATTGTGAATAGGAAGACAGGACTCGAAATGTTAATCGGCAACACAGTCCGTCAACGATATACCAATATGGCTTGCAATCGTGGAATGGCTCGTATCATGGTGCAGCCGAAAACAAGGACGAAGGAAAACACAAACAGATAACACCCACGTCAATTTGCGTTTTCCTTCCTGTTTTCTTGTTTCCTGCTACGCTATGTTGCAAGTCATCCCACGCGCAGCATTATACAGACACGAACGACCCGAAAAGACGAACGTTCCTAGAAGCAAAACATCCTGTATATAGTTGGTACAGGATTCATCGCTCAGTATACAGCTGCCCATAGGCCGCTCAAACTGGCCTCCCAAGATTAGCCTCTGATTTCCTCCTCCGTGTTCTCTCGTTTATATGGGCGACAGCGTGAACAAACGCGACAACGTTATCAACCCACGAAGTGCGTGCCATTCGCCTCGAATTCCTGTAAACCCCCGTTGGTTCAAACTAAGCGAAATGTTTTCGCTTACAGTCACCGTATACATAAAGACAGCAGCTCCACAAGAACGTGACGTACACGCACAACAAGCTGGCTTTCGTCATCGAGAGAGAATGCACGCTAATACCGTATACGCGCACCCTGGAGACACCCAGACGGAAAAGTCTACTACGAGTCACCGGCGTTGGCGGTGTGTCGCAAGCGCAGTCCTCGGTCTTGCCACTGCTGCGGCGTCGGGAAAACGCGAACTGGGGAAAGGCCGCCGGCATGCACGCGCCGTGCGAGCGACAACGGAGGCCGCGGCACGACCGTGACCCAGACCGCGAGAAGAGACGGCAGATAGGACGTTCCATAGAGGGGCCCGTGCTCTACGTATGCCCGCCCAGCGGCAAAACTCAGTACAATCTTCCAAATGAACGTGTCACATTAAGAAGAAGAAGAAGGAGGAGGAGGAGGAGGAAATAGGCAATACTAAAGTGTCATTATTCGGCGGACTGCATCCGCTAAAGCCGCGCTTACCTATCCGAGAATCGAGCACTGTCCAACAGTAAACTTGTAGCTAAACCGTACGTAGCTCGAGGCTACAGGGACTCTCTCTCCACGACAACAAGAACAATAATCCGGGGTTTTACGTGCCGACGTCAAGCTACGATTGTGAAGCACGCCGTGTACAGTTTCGGAATCCGCGCTCATTTTCACCACCTGGGGTTCCTTGACGTGCATCTAACGCACTTCAAGACGAAAGCCTTAGATGCCACATCAAGTGCGATCGATAATTGACCGTCGGCGTCAATACGAGTGATGTAAAAAAAATCACCACACGATGACGTCACTATGTGGCCTCGTCATGACGTCACATAACGTGCCGTCACATGATGACGTCATCACCAGAAATCGTCGCTTGGTCATAGGTGAGCCGATCCCGGAGGCAGTGTGAAACGAGGCGAGCTGCAGAAAGCTTTCAAAAGCGGGACGTGGCTTTCGCCTTGGAGTCGTCTTAGAAGAATGCATAGGGGCCCCGTGAGTGTATTTTTTTTCTCTCTCTCTCTCATTCCGCCTTTATCATACTGAGGCCGCCGCTGCCGGGAATCTAACCCACGAATTGTCACTGACACTCCAACGAGTCGCTAAAGGGGTATTCAGACGGGGGAGAAATGCTCGGGGGGTAAAGGCGGAGCTAGTGACGTCAACTCGCGAGGAGAAGTCGCCACAAATGCCCCCCACTCACACGGACGGGGCGAACGGAGGGGGAGACCAGTGTTACCAGACTACTCCTGTGGCTTGTACCGCCCGTTTACCAGCTGCTGACGACGATGACCCCAGCTACAGATGACCCCAACTGCAGACTGGACACACACTGCCGCTCTCTGCAGGAGCAAGTGCAACAATGTGGCCAAACAAGAGCCAGAAATTCCGCCAATCCCCCACCGCGGGGGATTGTTTGTCCTTTCGGGGAAAACGCCCGTATCCTCCGAGAGAGGCGCGGGGGGGTCACGCCCACTCGCTAATCCGTGACGTCGTGGTCACGTGATCCGCAACCCCCGTCTCCCCCGAGCATTCCCCCCGTTGAATACCTTAAGTGCTGGACACATGGTGGCGAATTCGGATGCGATTCGTCGTACGGCTGTTCGTGCCAACAGCCGCATCCGACAGACGCCCAAAGGTTCCATCAGCGTGCGGAGACGATTCGCACGCCGCACGGGCATCCAACTTGCTGAATGTAGCCGCGCGGCTGTCGCGTCGGTCTGACGGCCGCAGCCAATGGCAGCGCGGGAGACGCCTGACGTCACGCCTCTGGTGGCGCGTTTGTTGCTTGTTTGCGCGTTGTTGAACTACGTTCGGACGGCTCCGATCATGAAAAACGTTGGTTAAACTTTCTTTCTGACATCAAATAACTCATGACGTTGAAGTGTGTCATTTGTGCAAGGCGGCGCCCGTTTCCGAACCACTAGCGAGATATCGAGCCGCGATGGAAGGCCACTTCGCAGCTAACAGCCGCACCGGCCGCTTTGCTTCCACCGTTGCTCGTCAAATCGAGGTCTACGAGAAAACCAATTGCGCATGTAAATGCGTGTCATCAGCGTTAAAGTTTTAATCATGTTGATAAAAATAAGTGCTCGACGATCAGCTCGCGTTTGATCGCGAACGGCGCTAGCGACAGCGTCCGCCTTGCTAGGCCTACGCTCGGTGTCGTGACAAGCCTACTCTCGGAGTCGCGAGTGAATGCGGTCTGTGAGATGTTTGTCGCTTGCGAAGGCGTAGCTTTATTGGCAATGTTCTTACAGAACGAAGCGTGGCCGCGTAAGGTTGTTTGTTTTGCAGTCAACGAAGAGGATGCGATGTCTCCGAGCGTGCAAGCCGGGGTGCGTGTGTGGGCGGAGCCTGCGCGCTGATTGCTCGTTCCCCCATGTGTCCTGATCGCCGTATACCGCGTGCGGCGTCGCACGTCGGATCGGATGCCGAATCGCACCATGTGTCTAGCGCTTTACAAACTGCAGTCGTGCACGGCAGAGGAGGCTGCTATCGCCCTGTTGTCATACACGCTTTCGCAAATACCAGCACCGGCCTGTCGGAACATAGCGAAAGGAATGGTCACACCCTACACACACCGTATCTGACATCAATACACCCCACTTTGTTACACAGGTGCGTATCGTCTGGACACCTGGACATGCCTCTCTCCATGGCAATGAATGCGCTAATGCGGTAGCTCGAGAGCTTACAAACGGCCGGGCGCCATCAGAAGAGCTGTCCAACCGAGACGATGCACCAATAGAAGCACTAAACTACACTGAAACCCTACAAACATTACCGACAAAGCCGTATGTACTTCCCGCCACCACACAAATCACTCAACTGAGAGGACGCGGTTGCTGGCGGCAGCTTCAGACTAATTCATTCCCTGCCTTTACATCCTTCACACTCTTCCACCCCACACAATATCCCTCATACTGCCCCTATTGTGGAGCGAAGCCCACGGTGTATCACTGCAAGTGGGAATGTCCACAACCACCGGGCTATCATATTCCTCTTGGGAGACTGCGCTCACCAGCTCAGAGCTGCAGGAGCAGCGTCGGCTGATCCAGCGGGTACGTGGTGTGGCGCGAGCCAATGGGGCCCTGAACTAAGGGCTCCATCCAACGAGGATGATCCTTTAGGCCTGCATAAATAAAGTTTCTTTCTCACTCTCTCTCATATAGTCTAGCTACTCTCGGCTATATGCATAGAAGAAAGTGGGCAAACAAGCATATACCCGTCCAGGACACAAATCCCCGCTGTTTTCACTGTCTCAGTACGAAAAGTACTGAGAGACGTTTTTTTTTTCGCTATGTGGTACTGAAATCCGTCCCGCAGGAAATTAAAAAAAAAACAGAAAAGGTAAAATGTCGTTCTGCACGAGCCTCCCTATGCAGGCGCTTTCGGTTTCACCTTCGCTATATAAAAGAGGTTGCAGATGCAAGTGCTCGTCCTCGTGTATAATAAGCAGGTACGAGAAGCAACTTGGAATCATTGTGTAATGTGACGAGCATGTATCTTATATTCGCGGTGCTCTTTAAGCAGGGAGCGTAGAGGTACAGCGGTCTACACGTACACTGCCCGGGAAAGGAACGAAACTATGGAGAAGCGTTGCATGACGCCTGCATCACTCGCATGCGCATCGCTTGCGAATGCGGAATGTTCTTTCACTCGAATTGGTCGAGAAAACGTCCCTCAAATGATTGTAACGCCAAACTTGTTCACAATAAATTTAAAGAGTACGAATAACTTTCTTCAAAGACGCTATTGATTACAGTGACCAGTACTGGTCCTAAGAAAGAAGGAAAGAAGATTACTTTTAAGAGCTCGTTTTTTTTAGACACAGTATTAATGAAACTAACAGACAATAATGCCAACGAAAGTATAGAGGTGTTATTTGTAGTATATAGATATAAGTGTGAAGAAAGTAGAGTGGATGAAAAGATAACCTGCCGCCGGCAGGTTATCTTTTCGTCCACTTTACTTTCTTCACACTTATATTCTAATTACTACAAATAACACCTCCTATTCTCCTCCTCCTCCTCCCTATACTTTCGTTGGCATTATGGTCTGTCAGTTCTTATTAATGCTGGTCCTAAGAAAGTGACATAAAGGAATTACTCAAAAGCAATCAAACAACTTCTTCGCTACCTTCTTCTACTAAACAGAAGTAGCTGGCGTGGCAATTTCATTGCGTCATTACAGTCACTCGAAAGAAGCCTATCCTCACTAACATTAGGGTACACAAATGTTAACGAACGCAGACTCCGTCGTTTACGGAGTCTGCGTGCACTAACGGCAAGATTGGAGCCAGACAGAGAGCAACGGGGCGTAGGGCGTATGGTGCATTTTATTCGAGTCATTTTTGCAAGAAACTCTCAAGTGTCGTCGTTGGTGACGGCCCTTGCAGCTGCTTGCAACTGGAGGAAAGAAACGAAAAAAAGAAGAGATATCTCGGAGTTGCTTCCGGCAGTTGGTTGATCAACCACCGCCAAATGTTAGCCGATACGCTGTCACCGCTTGGCTATTATTAGTTCTGTATCTGGCTCGCCTTTGCAGACTGTAAGATCTGCGCAACCGCATATTTATTTCACGTACACCGCAGTCCTTCGTCGCGCATAGCGTCAGCCGGGCTTCTCGCTCTCTCCAATTCGTGGCAACTTGTTCGAGTCGCGACGCATGCCGCCAGGACACGCGCTTGGCTTCCGCGTATAGTATGAGGAGAGACAGGGCAGCACGGACCGCGTACACGTAGTTGTCCTTGGGCGCGTCTAATGACGCCTCTCGCACACACAGTCTGGCGCGGCACCGCTGGGCAGCCGAGCTCTGCGCTGCTTCCGCCGGGGCCTCGCAGGCGCGAGTTTCCGGAGGCCGATACCGCATGGGGCGTCGACGAACGGGCGCTTGGCAGCTGCAGCGGGGCTTGCTCAGCCGTCGAAAACTGCCGCACTTTTGCCACCTTAGATCGGTTAGCAGCGAAACTAGGCGGCACCGAAAGTTGCGCGCGAAATTGGACGCCGATCGGCATCTGTTGGCAGAACACGAGCGGTGCTCTGATCCTGAAAGATGGAAGCCGCTCTGCTGATGCGGCTGTATAACGAAACATTGTGTGGTAGCGTGCAGCAACGGCAATTTAACGCGCGGTTCGACTTGCACTTGATAATATCGACAACGCTCAGTAGAAGAAAAACTGCAGACGCATTTGGCACGGAAAACTTCCAGCAATTGAGCCTAATGTGCCGACGTCAGCGGCTGTTGGGAGACGGCAGCGCAAATATGGAATGATCCGCCGGTTGTTACAGTGGATCCGCGAGATTTTTTTTTCGCACAAAACGAGGGTCAGAGCGATGAAGAGGCTTGGTCGGCGCACTTTTTACTTCGCATCTGTCTTCTCCGCTGAGACGTTGTCCTCTTTTAGCACGTGCTCTTGTACGAGTACAACGAATTCGTTGTACTCGCACATAACACACCTTACTAATAGGGCTATATGAGTGTGTCTACACTTTCAACTCAACAGAAGTTCTTGTCAATTCCTTCCCCATCTGTGTGTGCTGTGTGTGTGTGTGTGTGTGTGTGTGTGTGTGTGTGTGTGTGTGTGTGTGTGTGTGTGTTTGTGTGTGTGTTTGTGTGTGTGTGTTTGGTGTGTGTGTGTGTGTGTGTGTGTGTGTGCGTGTGTGTGTGTGTGTTCGTGCGCGTGTGTGTGCGTGCGCGCGCCCCTCCCGATTACCATTCTCGTTTTGTTTCCCTGCAGCAGAACAGGAAACGAGCACGCGAAACAAAACAAATCAAAGAAAACGCATTCAAGTGCTGTGGCATTCAACATTTTTCAGTGTCACTTGAAAATCTTTTTTATGCATTTGCCTCATATGTCGATCCACGCGCTACTCTGGCGTTTGGCTGAATCACGACTTGTCAGATAGGAGCGCGAAGCGAATATTCCCGACAGAAGGTTTATAGAGTGCAGCCCATTGTACTCGCAGATTTCGTCAGTAAGCCGCCATTTACTGCTGTCCATTAAGCGGGGGTGTATATCGGCCGATCTCGACGCGCAGCCGACTGCGAAGGTCTGTTGCTGCTCACCGGCTGCGCGCGTTGCTCACCCAGTGAACGCTGTTAGACTGGAAATATTCTTCGCAAAGCAAATCAAGGAAACCATATGCGGAAGAAGAAGAAGAAGAAGCATTGTATTCATTCAATCATGAAATGTTACACAGCAACGTAATAAGGAGGTCCCAAAGCTCTATAGGCTGCAGGGGGACCTCCTGTACTAATAAAAAGTAAACAAATCAAGTTAAGGCAACTTGCTAACAGGAAAGAAAGAAGGTTTCGAACAAGTAATAACACTAGACAACAAGAGAACTAAAACATTTATCGAAATATACTGAAATTACATCTTGTGTGAACTTAAACGAACAAAATAAGTCAGGTCAACACAAATGCAAATGCAGCCAACAAGTCCAAATACTAGCGTGTAGTAACGCAGAAAATAGTTGAACTCATAGATGTAACACCATTATACAGAGTAATCTCATGTGCTGATTAACAGTAGGAAAACAAAGAAGGTAAAGTGAAGCATCACAGCGTGGCGAAATCACAGGCTTGCCCCACACCTTCACTCAGTCTGACCTGTGCCGCCATTGTTTAAAGGGCGTGGTTATGGCCATGAAGGTTTTTGACGATAATGGCGACCGAGGAACCCTGATGTTGCATTTAATAAACTGTTCACTTCCTATCATCAGAGAGTTGGGTCGACTGCCCGCCGCAGGGCAATCGCCCCACACTCCTTTGGTGGCCTCTGTACGCCTTCCTCCGCGCTGACATCGGACGATGACCAAGAGGCGAGGCCCTCGACGAAGAAGTGGCCAGGTCCCTCGGTGTCGCGGAAGTATAGGCCAGAAAGGCTTGCCAACGCAGCAGTGCCCTGCCGTCCTCGATGTTCAGTGGAGGAGAGACCCACTATACTCAGGGGTTGATGGCGCGCTGCATGCTCCCCATGCAGGATCCGGATGGCCGCGTCCCGGGCATTGACGAAGAAGGGCAGCCGCTGAGCAAGTGGTGTGTTGTCTCGGCCACGGAAGGATACTGAAGGCAGGGCTGACGTGGAGGGCCAGGTGGCTGCCACCTGGACGCCTCCTTCAGTTTGAGGAGGACAGTTTTCACTGGCGACAGTAGAAGCACAGCATCGATCCTCCGTATAGCTGCGTGCCACCTTTATTTGCCAATTTCAGGGTTTGCCAGGCGGTGAAGTATCTTTTTGCGGTTTATCGGTCAGAAATTGCACGTCATCACGCCGTTACAGAATGTAGGTGAAAAAAGCTATAGGAAGACACTGTCTTTAAAATCATGCAGTGCCTTTCATACCAGACTAACATTACGTTAACTTACATATACTGCAATAATTCAGGTGGACGACGTAATGTCTGGCCATCTGGAACAACAAGTGCGCTTTTTTAAAATGTAATTCTGGCCACGAGCCCCTCCCTGCTTGAGTAGATTTGCGAAAGGCGGCGTTTCAGCTCAGGCCTGTCTCTCCATCTCGGAGCTACTGAAGGCGTTGGTCTTCATTTCGTCAATTGCTTCTGATTCAGATGTATAGAGAAAAAGACCCGTTAGCTAACTTGATAACGCAAGCCTGTATATATGGCATTCTATGTTTCAATTAAGATATTCGGTTTCACGTGCCAAAACCGCGATATGATTATGAGGTACGCCGTAGAGTGCGGAACTTGGGAATAATTTTGACCACCTGAGGTTCTTTAACGTGCACCTAAATCTAAGTACACGGATGTTTCTGTATTTCGCCCCCGTTGAAATGCGGCCTTCGTGTCCGCGAATCAAGCCCGCGTCCTCGAGCGTAGCAGCACAACACCACGACGGGTTTCCGTGCTTTCGGATCTAACTTTAGATTGGTATAAAAAGCTGTTTAGCTAACGACTTCGAGCGGAGGCCGCTGAGGGTGGTTAACTTGACCATTCCATTGAAGGCACTGCCTTAACCATTTTCGTCGCGTTTTCCTTCCCATATGTGCCCCAAGCGACCTTACGTAGAGTTGATTCTGCACGCGAGGAGCCCTTGGGGTCATTACACTAATGAAGCCTCGTCAAGCACTTGCTCCTTACGGACTAACATTCATGGCTATAATGGCCTTCACAAGCACCGTTGATGGACCGCAGTTTTTCATCCATGAGGCTACCGTCAGTAGGAGTGAAACCTAAGCTGCGATTACATCGAGCGGCCAGCGAAACGTACAGCTGGGATGAAGAGAAAGAAGTGACACAGTGGTGTAACGATATCGGTTTTTAACTTGTTTTAACACGAAAGTGTTTTACGCCGGGGTCCACCAAGACTTCAGTGACGTATTTCCGTCACGGAAATAACTTAGAAAAAATATACACGATCAGATGGCAAAGAAAAAGAGTTCCGTCAACGGGCATCGAACCCACGACCGCACGGTCAGCAACAACAGATGCCGGGCACGCTAACCACTGCGCCACAGTCACAGACTCTAGAGGCCTTACAAACGCGCCTTTTATATCTACCACTCTCCCGGTCGGCGGGGTGGTGTTGCCCTCTGGGAGCAGTAAAATAAATTCGTCATTACTGTGGCCTCCGCGATTAGCACCTGCAACGCGTTACACGTCCCTCCCATTCGGCGCGTTTTCAATTGAAGTTCAATTTTGTCAGTGCCTTAACACACCGCGAGGTGGCGACCTTAGCCAAGCGTCGTCGTAAAAGCGTCGTCCTTGCTCATAGCTCTGCGACACGCGCCTGCCTCACATGGCTGTTACACCGCGTTCCCCGCTCACGCGCTCGCCCCTAGAAAAATCGCGGCCGGGCTACCTGGGCTACCGGGGCGGCACAACGCGCTTTGCGTTCCCCTCTTGTCCGGCCGTGGTGTTCAATCAAACATGCCGCGGGATGGCGACCAAGTTCTGCGTCCAATATGCGACGCTCTTCTGGCTATCACACCTCGTTCTCTGATTACGCTTTCACCGCTAACTACTACAGCTACCACAAGGGTTTGTTTAATCATTTAACATGTACGTTAATCGTCGGGATGGAGATGTACCACCAATCATCAATGTGGGCACATCCACGTTAAACGATGCTATAGCTGCCAGACATCAATATACATTGTGCAAATTCTCTTATATCAATTGATGTACAGTAAACATTCAGTTACTTCTGTAAGGGCATATGCTTTACTTTCGTGTCATTCCGATTCCTATGACGGAGGGATCAACCATGTTTTTTTTTTTCTCCCTCTCGGACTCACGGTGAACCCGTGCGTTGTTATTCCCTTACGCATTTATTTATTTATTTATTTATTTATTTATTTATTTATTTATTTATTTATTTATCTAGTTATTTATTCCTCAAATGCCTCCTGGTATTACAGGAGGGGTGAGCATATCTAGTCGGTAATGGCTTGCATGATTGTCTTCGAAAAATGTATAGCGGGAGTGGTGCGCAGCATTGACAGGAAGACGACTCCGGTCCTTTGTAGGCTGAACGAAGAGAGATTTCAGGGAAACGGCAGTGCGAGCTGCATGGGAATAAACGGCCTTTGGATGGCTATGACGGGATGAGGTGCGATGCGCAGGGTGTCAGTCTGATGCAGTAAACTTATATGAGAAAAGCACAATTACGCAGTTTTGAGGCGCTGCTCGAGGGTTCGCAGGTTCAAAGATAATTAAAGGGGGCCCTGCAACACTTTTTCAGCATAGTCAGAAAACGCTGACGATCTGTAGTCGAGGATCCCGAGAACACGCGAGCCAAGCATCATAGCGCAGCACGCAGCCTGGAATTTACAATTAACTCTCAAAGTCGCCTAGAAATCATTTCCTCTTCTTTTTAAAATGATGTCATATACCCAAATGACCGTGCCATCCATGTACCCAAATTCACGGCCATTGGCTGATTTGATCATCGTGAGCTGCATAGTTGCCGCTAAGGCCGCCACGTGCCCGCGTGCGCGAGCGATCGCGATCCTACTGAAAGTAAGCCGCGCGTTCGAAAAAAAAAAAAAGTGTTCAGGGTCATGACGCGCGCGTGACCTAACTTCTTTCGCCAGTGCCATCCCTCCCTGCTTAGCTTCCAACGCGCTCGTCGGGACGATAGAAGAGAGAAAGCAATTACATCGTGCAACAAATCTCTGTAACTCCATTCGTACTTGAAGAATTCTAAAAATTCTTGCGGCGGTCGATTCGTGGGGCGATCAATTCCTTTAATGCAGCCATTCTACGGTTACTCGGAAAACTGTTGCAGGCCCCCTTTAAGGATAGTCAAAGTCAATAAACTTTGCTGCGCAATTTTGCACGGATTCCAGCGTTATTGAGAGGTTAGTTTGATATGGGTCTAGTTTTGGTCTAGCAAGAGTAAAATATGCTATAGTAACTTTAGCGGAGGTCGAACGAGGCATAAATTGCGGCACAGAAAGTATAGCGCATTATAGGCTTCGTTGCTAATGCTGGGAAAGTGAGCGGAGCCAACCAAGGTTATTGCACAAGTTAGTACCTATAGATATTTATGCGAAGTGACAGCACATATTTCTGAGCCAGCTATGACGTACTTAGCGGAGAGGAATGACTGACGACGATTAAAAATAAGCAGAGGCGTTTTGTTGATGTCTTCGGGCATCAACCACTTATTACACCGGGTTTCCATAAGACAAAAATCTTCAGTTATTTATCGACATTTCATTATTTTGTGGATGGTATGCGTTTCTATTAAAAAAAAGAACAAAAAATTCAGGAGCCCTTCCATATCGGGGAAATGGGAAATGGCGCGGCCCGACCTACTGCTTTTCTTTCTTTCTCTCTATTTATTTCTTCCTTTCGCGTTGCGCAATGCTCCCTTCTTAATGTAACCGTTCAGTTTAATTATAAGAGGCGGCCATCCCCGGAACGCTGTTTTGGGGCTGAATCGGCATTGCGTCTTTCGTGTTCTTACCAGTGTTCGTCAGCCCCTAGAACGGCCCAACGAAAGGACCATCACGCGATCATGGAATCGAGGGTTAGGAATTCAATTTTCTCGAAGTCAGAATTTTCATGAAATGTGTAATTCTTGATATCGACCTTACGCGTTGTCCAGCAGATCGCTTTTTGTCCGCCAACACAAAATATTTCAATGAAGCGCCCATACCAAGTGCACTGCTTTCTTTTTTTCTTTTTTTTGCTTTGGTATTCTTCAGTTCAGTTTACACTGTGCAATTATGGGCGCGTAGCCTAGTGGTGAAGACCCTTGCTTTCGCACCGGCGAACCCGGTTTGAAACCCCTGTCCCGGAAAGAACATTTATTTCGTTTTATTTATTATTTCTTTGATGCGCGCCAGTTGTGGGTGAGGAGGGCTTTCGGGTGAGCGCGTCACATGTTTTTTCCGCGGTGGTCGGTTTTTTGGAACACCACCTTCACCAGCTTCACAGGTCAGTCGATACAAGAAAAAAAGGAGCATAATTAGCAAGCTTTTTGTTCGTAGCGAAGGTTTCGTTTTCGAATCTAGCTCGCCTGATTTTTCTGATCGTGACTGCTGCTGCTCCCTTGCCGATGTGACCAATCCCTGACTGATCGAGGGGTTGCGGTAGAGTGTGGAAGCCGGTATGCGCATGCACAGGACTATGGCCGCTGGCGAATGGCGAGGGGTGGCGACGGCAGGGAACCGCAAAAAGTGGCCTCGCGCTGCACTGACGTTATGCTCCTGCCTGCTGGGCGACGGCAGCCGCGTGAGCGCTCCCGTGAACGCTTCCAAGGAAAGGCCGGGCACCCGAAACAAATGGCGCAGAAAGTCAGCTTACCTCTTTGAAACAATAAAAGGCTGATTGCGTTCCAAGGTGCATGACAGCCTTCGCCAACATAGGAGCAAAAAGAATCCGGACAGGGCAGCAGAAAGCGGGGCAAAAGAAGCGTCGCGTCAAGCGAGAGCGACTTCGATATGCTACGAAACGAAGCTTTTCCTGTACGTATAGCATTCCAACAGGGTACTTTGGATCTGCTGCCATCTTTTGTCACTGACCGATTTGTACTACGATTGTCCATCACCTCCTGTGGCAAGCAGTTCAATCGTAGGGCATTTCTTATGAACATTAGTTTCGGCGTGGACGCACATTATGCTGTTATCATCAGAGAGTTTTATTGCTGGGTACCTAAGCGGCTTCCGTACCCAAGACGTTGGGGCGGTGGTACTGCACATGCGCGAAGCCCCAAGCACATGCGTCCCCGGGTCCCCGGGGACGTGCGCACGCACCGCCAAAAAACATCTATGCCGCCACTGACCTCGGAGGGGAGAAAAGCTGTCCCTAGCTGGTCACGTTACCCATGACGTCAACTACGTTACTCTGCCGCGTCTAGACTGCCGCGCCTAGCGGCCGCGCCGTGAACTAGAGGAGGTGACGTATCATACACCGGAAACGGGAATGCCAACAATGCCAGCCGTCGCTCGCGTCTCTCAACCCGCTCAGCTCCCAGTATACGATTCCCAGAACCACTACGAACAGCACCGGCAGCGAACAACGTTCGCGGCTGGGGTAAAGCATCAGTGCTTTTGCGGAAGGGGGAGCGTGGGATGAAAGGAGAGGTGTAGAAAAGGAAGAGGATAACAGGAACACGTGCACCCGGCATGCGCCGCGGTGAATGTGACATTACGGCTACCGCTCGTGTGCAGCCGCCGCGCGCTGACAATCCGCCAGAAATACAGCCGACTGTTCAAAAATACGTGAAATAAACTGTGTTTATCGGAACAGTCGCGTCTTCCAGTAGAATGTCGATGTTTTCGTCAGGTTTCGCCATTTTTTGTTCAGTATCCCTTTAATAACTTCGCTGTGAAAATCCCGGCGCCGCCCCTGGATGCACGATACCGTAGCATTTAACTCAACGAGTACAGCGCTTCGAAATAGACGCATCTACAATTTAACGTTCTTCTTTTTATCGTTGATTTCAATCGTGCGCCAGACGTCATCCCGCCCTTCCGGTCAGATGTTGTGTGAATGCATCAAATTATGCAGAGTTTTCCCGCGGGAAAGATTACAAAGTCTTTCGCTTTATTCAATACATATACGATGGTCAATTTTCCCTAACATTTCTACTCGACATAGCTCGAAAATTTCGCTTTTCGAACATTCGTGTAAATTTCTATTGTTTTACCCTTCCCCGGTATGATTATCAATGAAAAAATCAACAGTTTCGCCGCAAGAGCGAAGCAATGAATGCGAGACAACAAATTGACAACAAATTGTAATGTTGAGAAGAAGACGATCCACCGAGCGGCTGCTGCCTCTTTGGTGAGCTGTTCTTTCTCTGTTTTTTGAAGAGCAAGTGCTGGTTTGAGACTTCCCACTGCTGGCCAGAGAGAACAGGCACTCTGAGGGATACATATGCGTTGAAGATCTCGCGCATTATTGTGAGGTTTCGCTGCGCTCTCCAGGGCGTCTCTACCAACTACGGCAGGAGGCACTTCCCGATTCTGGTAAAACATCAGCTTATGCGGAGTACAAGGACTCAGCGCTACTCAAAATATACTAACTGGCAGCATTTTCGTCATCGCATAACGAGTGCATTAGGCGAAAAGCCAAACTTAGCAACTTTTACAACTATACTGTGCGACTCTTATAAGATTAGCACCAAGCAGGTCATTGTCCCAAATGAGTATGCTGCAGTTGACGGAGAATACGAACGCTTAAGAGCAATCAGAAGACGAGCAGAACGGGCTTACCGTCGCAGCGGGAAACTCGAGGACTGCAAGACGGCACAAAAAACTCACTCAACATCACACCGTCGCTTACAGAAATTAGGTAGGAGAATTAGGCTTACAGAATTAGGCAAATAGCTCGTCGTTGAGTCCTTTCACTCCTGTTCCTAGAATATGGGCGGTTGTCCGATCCTTCAGCGGTCCCGTTACCCAGAGCAATCCTTTCCGAGCTCTTGCCATAGCCCTTAACACTCCGCAAGCAGATGTTGCTGACGAATTCTGTCGGCTCATAACCAGACCGGGAATCACAATTACATGCCCACAATTTACAAGTTCCGAAGCACTTGCTAATCAAAAGGTGCGTGCCTGTTTTATGTCGCAACACCCTCAACTTGATTGTGAGTTTAGCTTAGACGAACTGAAGAGTGGTCTTGAGTTATGTCGTACAAAGATAGCTGCGGGACCAGATGGAGTTACGTATATGATGCTGAAGAACCTTGGACCAGCAGGTAGAATGTCACTGCTAGAGCTATTTAACGATATGTGGATATCCGAGACTCTTCCTGATTCATGGAAATTAGGTCGTATAATTCCAGTCCTAAAACCAGGAAAGACCCCTCTATGCCTTGAATCCTTCCGCCCAGTCTGTCTCACAAGCTGTCTCTGTAAGTAGATGGGGATAATGGTAAACAGTCGACTTCAATGGTGGCGTGAACATACAAAAGTGCTGTCAGACTACATGACAGGTTTTCGGCAAAGGCGATGCACAATGGATGCGGTATTAGATATTGTCACATGCGTTGAGCACGAACGCATGTGTGGAAACGTCACAATTGCGGTATTTCTCGACATTCAAAGGGCATTCGACTCTGTTAGTCACATTCACGTGCTGGCTGGGACGTTAGAACTTGGATTATGTGGTCGATCGCTGCGATGGATTTCAAATTTCTAAGTGAAAGGAAAATATACATAGTAACAATTGAGGGACAAAGTAATTACCATTCCGTCACACAGGGCGTTCCACAAGGGAGTGTTCTAAGCCCACTCCTTTTCAACTGTGTAATGGCAGCGTTACCGGGAAAGTTATCAACTGGATTGCGGTATTCACTCTACGCAGATGACATCTGCATATGGGCCTCAGGATCAGATATACGCGAAGATCAAACAGTGCTGCAACAGGGTCTTAACATTATCGACAATTTTTTGAAGGAAAGAGGTATGAGTCTCTCGTACGCGAAGACAGCGGTATTACCTTTCCCTAGACGACAGATGAATAATTTCAGTCTTACACTGGAAGGACAAACGTTGACGTTGGTGAAAGAAAATAAATTTCTTGGCGTTATCCTTGACAGACAGCTGTCGTGGGCGTCGCACATGCGCGCATTAGAAAAACAAGTCAACATAGTTGTAAACGTACTCCGTCGACTCGCTGGCACAGCATGGGGGGGATCAGTCTCTTCACTATTGCAAGTGCATAACGCACTAATAAAGCAAAAGATTGCTTATTCGGCACCTATTCTCCAAGGGTTATCGCAAACTACCGAGGAACGCCTTCAGAGGTTACTGGCAAGGGGGCCAAGGGTGTGCTTAGGAGTCCCACAGGCAACTTCGAGTCCTCTCGTAATAGCTGAAGCTTGTCACCCGCCATTTTCAGTCATACGAACAGTCGAAACTTGTCGACATGTTTACCGCATTTTAACTCAGCACGAGACGCATCCATTGAACCTCGCACTTATAGAAAGAAATAAATGTAAGCTTCACAATATTGTTCAAGAACATAAAGCACTATTATCGAGATATGAGATAGGCAGAGTAGATATTAATTTCCCTCCTTGGATGCTGCCAAGACCAAAAATACAGTTGTCGGTTGAGGGAATAATATCTAAAAGGGACATGTTCATGATATTCGCGCTGCAGCTGGCACTATTCTAGATTTATACCCTATATCCACAGTATAGTCACGTGTATACAGACGGTTCTTGCCATGCAAATTCCTCCTCTTCGGCTTTTGTCATTCCACATTTGGCAGTAGAGCAGACATTTAAATTACGAGTGACGTCTTCTACCGTTGCGGAACTCTTTGCAATTCTATCCGCGTTGCGCTTTATAACATCAGTAAAAAAGGAGCAAAAATGGGTTATTTTTAGCGATTCACAGGCCGCTCTAGCGTCTTTACAAAGTACTAGAAATGATTCTCTAAACTCTTCCCTATTATATGAAACCCTAAAAGAACACGCAAAAGCAAAAGCAATGAATCGCGTGATCGCATTCAAATGGATACCAGGTCACTGCAACATTCCAGGAAACACTGCAGCGGACGCCGCGGCAAATCGGGCACACAATAACGAAGAGACAATTAGCCTTCCAATTTCTCACAATGAAATCCGCCTGCTCCTGAGACAGACAACCTCTAGCCTCACCAAAGGCAAATGGTTCGATGAAAAGTCTAAAAGTTCAGACTTATATTCAATAGACCCTGGCATAAAACTATGCATTCCATCAGACTTGAGAGAAAATAGGAGATTTGAAGCATTAGTCCACCGCCTACGGCTTGGCACAGCATTTACGCGACACTTCCTACACAGGATAAACCTGTGTAGGAAGTGGCCGCAGAATGTTCCTACGGCCACCCTGACGAAGATGTACATCATCTACTTATCGAGTGCAAAAAATATGAATCACAGCGAAAAATATTACGAACAAGTCTGCTACTTTTAGATAGAAGGCCTTTCACATTACAGAAAATACTAGGTCCATGGCCAACGGCAAGTCTTCAGAAAAGAGCGCTTGTCGCCTTCAAGAAGTTTCTTGAAGAATCTAATATTTTATGGAAATATTCACCGACTGCACACGATGTCGACTTTCCCTTCATACTGAAGGAATTGTGTTATGTTTGAGATAGTGCGTTTGATTTTATGTGTCATCATTTGTGTCAGTGTGTTTTCCTGTGTATGTCAAGCAATACAGAATATTTGAGTTTGAATGTATACATGTGAACTGACTTTTCCCATTTGAACTTGTCATACAACACTTGTGTACATATGAACCCATTAAACGTACATGAACAGCCATGTGATGTTCGGCTGTGCGTATTTTCCTATGTGTTCTACTGTATTGCATTTTGTGCCCTTATTATTATTTTTTTTGTTACTACATATTTTGTCTTCTAAGCGAGAAGGAGTAGCCGGTGCCACTATAATGGCACCAACCTCTCCTATTTCATCATTTCAACAAAAAAAAAAGTAATGTTATACGAAGTAAGGCTAGCAGCTCTTTTGGATACGATCTCACGTAACTCTACAATTTATGCGTGGCTTTGACTCAACTTCTGAAAGGCCAATGCGCAGCGTAGTTGAGGAGAAGCAGCAGCGATGAATTGCAAAGTGATCAGGGGCGTAGTTTGAAATTTTTTTCGGGGGGGGGGGGGGGGGGCACCTCTTTGATCTGAAGTGGGGGTCGAGCAGGCAGATATGATCGAGTGTCATTTTGAGCTCTGTATGCCATGACAAAAAAATATTTCGGGGGGGGGGGGCACGGGCCCGGTGTGCCCCCCGCCCCCCGGCTACGCCACTGAAAGTGATGCAAAGCTAGGCGAACGTGGGCATGGTTTAGCACTGAAGGAAGCTCCTCTCCGCTTGACCACCTTCATGTCTCCTACCTCCAACTCGCCTCCGCTACAATACATGCCTACGCAATGTTTTGCTCTCCCCCCCGCCCTGCTTTCTCTCCTCCTCACCCTTACTTCCCTTTCCCATCACCTTGCTATACTATGACATACATGGCTATGCTATGCTTTACCCTCTCCTCCTCCTCTTTTCCATCCTCCTAACCCTCACATCACTTAGAAGAGTGTGGGTGTATGCCAGCTGGTCATTTATGATTACCATAGGTAACCGCAAAAGCACACGGAACACAGAAGGAGTCAGTACCGCTTCGTGTTCTCTCTGTGTCCCGTGTGCTTTTGCGGTTACATTTGCCAATCCTGACTCACATCACTCCTCCTCACGTTCACTTCCCCATGCTTTTACCCTGTCCCCTCGTCCTCACTCTGACTTTCCTTTCTCACACCCTCGCTATAATTCCCTTCTCACCCTCGCTTTTCTGTGCGCTGCTGTGTGTGTTTCATCTCTTCTTTGTTTTCGTTTTTCTGTGCGCTGATTTTCTTCGAATATGAATACGCACCAACTCGCCCAACTAGCTGTCTTGTTATAGTATTTCTCTCCTCTTCGCCATCACTTCCCTTTCCCACCCCCTGCTATACTGTTCTATACATGGTTATGCTATGCCTTACCAACGCACATTTAGTCGAATGAAACGAAGCCCCTTGAAGCTTGCGAGTTACTGATATCTGACGGGGGAGAGCGTTTCAAGCCCGCGCAACTGCTGGACCAGAAAGCTATACAGGGATCGAGGGGCGAGAGCACAGTGAGCGCGCCGCAGGATACCGAGTAAACGCCCGTGGTGAGTGAAGGCGCGGCACCTTCGTTTCATCTGACTGATATTGTACGTTCTCGAGCAAGCGGGCATAAAACAATTAGAGCATTGCGGCGCATGAGTGGCCGAGTTTCTCAACCGTTTCACGTGCTGCACCGGGCCTACTTGAGTGACG
Source organism: Rhipicephalus sanguineus (assembly GCF_013339695.2). Classification (NCBI taxonomy): domain Eukaryota; kingdom Metazoa; phylum Arthropoda; class Arachnida; order Ixodida; family Ixodidae; genus Rhipicephalus; species Rhipicephalus sanguineus. The sequence continues at coordinate 37,762 of NW_023614645.1, forward strand.
ATACGAAGGAATACGTTGCATAAAGCAGCCAGAGGCGTCGAAGGTGGTCTTTAATGAGAGTTCTGGCGTCATGCCATAGGTGACGGAACCAGCGGCGTTACAGCTCACCGATGTTGACGTAGTATTGTCAAGGGTTGCGATCGGTTATCCACTATACATGAATAGTCTTTCGTTTAACTGTGGACCGGCTCATTCTCTGTTTCCGACATGCACCGGTGCTCCATGGCCGTGTTACGGAGTGTGTGACTCACCGCATACGGCTAGAAGTGACATTTACAATGCGGGGTCGTGTTATGTAACGGTTCCTTTTTTCCCATTCTATTCGTTCATGAAACGCCACTGAGGGGTCGATTTTCGTAATATCGGGGGCGTGTTTTCATACGAGCTTACGAAGAGTTGCTATAAAATCAAAAGAATAAAAAAAACAATATAATACGACTTCCGGTTAGGTTCCACACGTCCCACAAGTGGCAAAGAACTAAAGTTCCTCAATCGAATCACCTCGAAGGCTGCCCTCGTCTTCTTCAGAGAAGGCTTCGGTGTCTCTAATCTAGCGGTTCTTTTTTCTTTATTACATGGAACGTATTCGAGCCGTCATATAACGCACAAATGCAACACGGCTGTTGTACCTTAGCGACGAAGGTATACGCAATATATTTTTCGACTATACTCATCGACTATTCACTTACTTTTTCCGCATGTCCTTTCATAGTCAATTTAAACGAGATGTTCGAGCTTACGTGGGCTGCTTGCAAAATAATAAAAGTAGGAAAACGAAGTTTGCCCCCCCCCCCCATTTAAGGTGCGCGATCGGTAGTATTTCTAAGTATCTCAGCTGCTCGCTGCAGCACCCACCCAGGAAAGCTTATCGCCGGAGTCTGGCTCTCCCCGGTTTGGCTCGAAACCGGATATGACGTGACCTTAGGGAGGTACTCCCTGCCCCTAGTCAGGTACTACTGTAGCTAGGGAACGATCCGACGATTCCTCGTCCTTGTCCCCAGCCTTTGCCGTCAAATACAAATGCAGCCCGTTAAACCTACCGAACCGACGGGCCCTAGTGGCGCAGCGGTCAACGTGTCGCGCTCGAAACTGCGAGGACGTTGGTTCGAACATCGCTACTGTCGTTTTTTTTTTCTTTTTTTTTCCGGCAGGGTATTGTTCAGTGTTGCATTAGTCTGTTACCAGACTGAGAAGCGCGAAGCGGCTAGTGGTTTACGTGCGCCCCAGTGACACGGGCACACCACGGACGCTGCCACGGACGGGCGCCTGCCCCGAATGGGCAGGCGCGCGGGCTAAACAGCGCGTGGCCGCGACAGCGGCGAGTAGCGCGTGACGGAGACCCTGCCAACCGGCCATTAAGCGTTAGCGAAATGGCCGCACTCGCGAAGCGAGGGCGAAGCCACGATTAGTTTTCCGCGCCCGAAGGGCGCAGAGGGCCTTCACTGAGCAACAGAAAAATAGCGGTGACTACAGTTACGTCTGGACGTAACCCTAGCCACAGCCTACTACAAAATCACGCAAAGACGGCATTTGTCGCCAGTGGCAGCTCGATCACAGTCAACCTGCGGCATTCCTACGCGGAGTGATCAAGAACGAACACAGCAGCGTATTCGTAGATTTTCTTGCGGCATTGTAATCCTAGGCACGGCATGGAGACACGTCAATGACACTGCGCGATGGCACCTCCATAACTGCGGCGAGGTGAAAATGGCACTAGGGAGGAACTTCATCGAGCGCGTGACATACTAGGCACTCCGTGGCGACACGGAGAAAACTGGGGAAAATTCAAAACTTACTTAGGGAAAAAACAGCAAGCAGACGTCATAGCATTAGGTCACGTGGCAGTGACGTAATCTATTGTTCGCGGTGTGAGCCGGACTGCGGCGATACGCATGTCCACCCAGCGGGCACTGTTATGACTGACCGTCGTTGGTGACGCGTTGTCTATGAGAGTGGACGGGAGAAGCGTTCCCACAACTCGGGACCCCTTGAGCATTCCCAGCAGCAGGCTCCCCGCGGCGGGAAGCGCCCCACAAAGGGAAGAGAATCTTGCGAACTCCGATGGACAGCGTAGCGACGTCAACGCTGGTGCCGCCTTTGTGGTTTCCTTGAGATGCTACGGTGCCGACCTGCCGCGTATGTTTTGACAAGTCGGCGTAAACCCTTTCCTGCCCTTCTGGGGAGAGGTGGAAGAACTCGCCCGATCTCCCCTCCTCCCGGCCTGACCCCACAAGAGAGACATTGACCACCGCAGGAACTTTGCTGCATCAACGAGTGCCACGACCCATCTGCGTATTGGCCGGCGTCTTGGTGGGTGATGTCGTGTGCGTGATTGGCTACAATCAAGAAGGAGGAGCCAGCCTGAGGTGTGCTGAGTGAAACGAGACGCTCTGAGCCTTGGGTTAATGGCCCATCCAGTTCTCTTGTCACTGAACTCTTACCTTTTCACTATGTAAATAAATGTACAAAAAGTGCCAGTAAACTTGTTTGTTTTCGTTTACCCAACTTGCGAGCATCAGTTCCTCAACCCGGAGACTCAGTCACGATACAGACGGAGTCCGGGTACGGCGCAACCCTAACGTCGAAACAGCACGAATGAACACTCGGGGTAAATTAACGGGAAGTAACCAAGCAGTCTGGCTTGATCTACTACACTTTGCCTCTGCAGGCCACCGAAGAACACAACCACGAAGGTCGCAGCGTTGCGTCGCGTATATAGTCGCAGGCAGTGCGAGTAAAAACCGCCTCCCTGCGAGCTTACGCAACCGCAGTACAATTTGCGTGCGCGATAGGCTGCGGTTGCACAAGCGTGCCGTTTGCAACGGGAGCCCGCTGTAATCGAGAGTGCCGCCAAAGGTACCGTCAGTGTGAGAGTCGTTGAAGTCGTTTTACAGTACGGATAAGTGCGTGCTCTGAAATAGAAGCACGCGGTGTGCAACTGTGCCGCATAGACGGAATTGACAGCAGCGGTGCCGCGTCGCCGCAGCATGCGGAGGGCAAGGAGAGAAGGCCGACGACCTTTGCGAGCTCGTCCGTTCAACAGCACAACGCAATAATTTGCTGTAAGGTGCACATACACAGCACCACACAACTTCTGTGACTCAAAGGCGTTACTGAGTGACCATCAATTAAGGGCCACGTAGAAATTAGAAAAAGAAAAAAGGAAGAGCAAGGCCTTCTTTAGCACTCTATCCTGTTTTTCGGGGAACATTTTGTTGCGCACTAACACGTGAACAATATTTTCAGGTTGTGAAACATACCGTTCCTCTCGACAGTGAAGCAATTTTATGACAACGTGGAGTAAGCTCGATCAGTTTTGAACACCGACGGTCGGCACTGTTCCTATTCTGTATAAATCAACATGAATTCAGTGCGATGAACCTATTCACTGTACGGACAGTCCTAAAGTGACAGCGAATCACCTCCACTAAGAGCGTGTGAGTGATCGGTGGCAATAGAAAGTCAGGAAAGTTGGTTGGCACCTCCATTCATGAGGCACGAAAGACGACACAGCCAGACCGTCGCATTGCACCTGACGGTATTCTGGCTGTGTCTAGCCTTGACAGCTCCTCTGATTTAAAGCTCTTGCCCGTCCATTGCCCGGAATATGGCCATTGATAGGTCAACTTAAATGCAATCTTAAATACTTTCCCTTTATATATTGAACCTATAGCCTCGAAGACCGGGTTATCAGTGAATAGCCAGTGCTTCATATCACAAAGCATTTTAAATGCAACTGCCATTCGTATAACTGTTGCAACCAGTTGTACTGGTGAACGTTATATTATATAAGGCAATCAGTCAATGAGCAAGACTTTTTACAAAGGAAAACATTTGTTAATGCGACCCCAAATCCCTGTACTTATATGCCGGGGGAGGCAACATAGCCTCTGTCCGAGTAACTGAACAGCCGTTTTGGAGCATGCCAGTCCGTGTACAATGAAATAGACGGAGGGAACCATTGGGGTTCAATTATGAAAAAAAAAAAAAAATCTCTACTTCTCCTCAAGAGACATAGCACCGTACGCAACGCAGCAATGAGTGTGCCGCTGCAATACATCTGCTGGTGGTATATGCTGCGGGGTCGAATGACGCTGCATGCCTAGCGGGCTGGATCCAGCACGCGGGCCGCGGTTTGCCACCCCTTGCTAGAAATGCGCCCTTACGAAGGAAAAACCGTGGGTATGAGTTTTGTACTGTATAATTACACGGCTTATTCTTGTAATAATCCGTACGCACAGGCGATTAGTACATATTTCAGATAACCACCGCGAAATTGCTCTCCGCGGGGGCAGACGCTCACCAAAAGACATTTCACTCAAGTGTTTTTATAAACGTGCCAGGGGGGACCTTACACGTATGTTAGTGCTTTTTCGGCGTAGTCGGGACAATAAATTGCCATCTGTGCAAAGTGCGAATATCCGTCACAGTGCTTCTGCAACCGTACGTTCGCTCTTTCCTCTATGTTCCATTCGTATCTTTTCGGTCCAGGGTTGCCGTTGGATAGATTTGAAAAGGAGCCAGAGCTTTAGCAAAAAGTAGCCAAAGTAGCCATGTCATTTAATTTTGTCTCCATATTTGCAGCCACATAGAACAGAAGAGTAGAGTTCTTATTATTCATTATCAATAATACAGTTTTTAATAAACGAGACCATATAAACAAGAGCGCAGCTTTTTCTCTTCCGATTGGCCTTCAAGCCACAGATAAGTTGCAAATAAATGAATAAACTATAATAAATTTAGGGCACCTGCATATAGCTCATGTAAAATAGATAGAGTTATTGCGAAATACGAAGTAATTTTGGATTATTAAAGTCAACGAGTCAGCAGGAACAATAAACGTTGAAGCAGTTTTTTCTCGAATCCGCTGACTGAATTTAATTAGTAGAGTTACCGTAATACTAGTCAAGCTTCAGATGGTAAAATCTGGTTCAAGACGAATAGCCCATCTTTATTCTGTTGCTGATCTCTGCATTTGTCAAGTTCGCACGAGAACACGTGCTGCGCATCCGAATTAAAAACTTGCATGTAGCCTCAGCGTAGGTGACGGGCAGCGTGAGCAGAGTCATGCGTACACCAACATGCGCGCCACTTCGCCACTCCGCCTTCGCGCATCGGCTGACACGACAGAAAAGCTTTGGAAACTGTATGTTATCGGCAAATAATAACAAAAATTGCTACTTAATGCGCCGAAACAGAAGCTCGAAGAAGCCAGAATGTAGCCATGGAGCCAACCTGAAATTTTCGTCGCCATATACGGGGTCGTAACGTAGCCAATTTGGCGCAAAGTATAGTCACCAACGGCAACCCTGATCCGGTATTCCTTCCTTTACTTTTTTTTTTTTTTACCTGCAGCGTCCCTAATACACTCACCTTTAGCTAGGTTCGATGCGATCTGATTGCACGCGATCTATAAAACAGCCGCGCAATTCAGGAAACAGGGACGAACAAAGTCACAACACAGGCGCTTATCATGGACCTGGTCATGCGCAAAGAACCATTTCCAGGCATATACCGCTAGCGACCCCGCGCTGTGCCTCCGCTTGCACGCGCAGCGATGAGTACACCGCGCGGATCTGCCGAGAAGGTTCCGTATAACTTAGCTAGCGAAAGCCTTCGTCGATTTTGACGGTATTGTTTTTTGCTACACAGGGCGTTTGTGATTGCGAACTGCGGAGCTCAGTCGCTGTCTGCCGCATCATTCTCGCTCCCGGTCTCATAGGTGTACCGCAACTCGTCCAAGGTCGCCTAACGCAACGGCACAAAGGAAGAGGGAGCAGCAAGATAGGAGGCTGCAGGCTACGCAGGAGTAACGAGATAATGGGACAGAAGATAAAAGGAGCACCAGAATGCGAATTTGCATAGACACGATGCGCTACACCGTCACACTCGACTGCCAGTATATATGATGCACTGCTGGAACAGGCGCGAAAGGCTGCAAGAATCATGCCAGCCGTCTGCTGCAGCGCCCGCGCATGTCTGCATGGTGTACAGCGTGTCCTGGCGAACTTGCGTTCAGCTAAAAGAAATAGAGTACTGCGAGATGCCAATATGCGACCAACGGCGCTTTCTTTCTGATAACCCTGCGCATATATCTGTTGCACCTGTTTGTTGTAAGCGGTAAGTTAATTAGGCGAGTTTCATTGCATAAGTAGTTATTTTATTTTCATAACTGAAAAATTCTGGTATCACATTCTGCACCGCATTCGAAAACGACGTGCTCAATAACTTCCGGCCCCCTCTGCATCACTATCCTTGCGTTTCAGGTTTGTGGCGCAATGGGCGAAGAAAGTTGCGAAGACCCCCCACGCCTCTCGCGAGCGGGACCGCAGCGATGTCGGAAATCTCGCAGGACTGCAAGTGCAAGTTAATAATTATTTGGGCAATTATTTTTACTAATTAACTAAGCGTCGAAAGCTAAGGAATACACCTATATATATATATATATATATATATATATATATATATATATATATATATATATATATATATATATATATATATATATATATATATATATATATATATATGATGTCACTATTGACCGGCATGCGCTCTTACGAACAGTTTGTCGTACGGATATTTTTGTGAATACTGCATGACTCAGGAGTGCGAAAGAATTGATCGAACCTCGTGCGGCTCTCTGAAGAGAGCAAGAAGAAATACGGAACGCCAAGAGACCTGTAGGACAAGGTAGCTACCAGCAGAGACGTCGCTGGAAGAGGGACCCCCCTTGTGGGTCCGGATTACGAGCTTTCTGTCTCGAAAGCTGTTTCCGGCGGTCACTTGACGCGGCGTAGACACTTCCATAAAAGTTGCAGACAGTCGCAGGTCGCATCCCGCAATTGGTGCTATCGTCCCTTGAACACGGATCCTGGCTCGCGGCAATTAGCGCCGCTCGGCGTGTCACCTCAGAGGGAGGAGGGCTGCACCTGGCGGGACCACTTTCCCCCGATAAGGCCGGCCATGCGCACTGAGGTATGAACGAGCGCCCCCGCACAATGAGCGCACCTCTCCGCGACATCTTTGTCTGCTTATCGCTATGCAATTCATAGCAGCGTGTCGGTTGATATCGCTTTAAAAACAAAAACACGTGCGACCATTCCACGGAGGGAGCCACGGAAGGAGGGGAGAGGCGGGCTGTGGGCAAATGAGCAGCGAGGACAGGACGAAGGACAGTTGTAACAGCGCCATTTTTTTCTCTCGCTCTTCTTTATAAGGGCTCGAAAAATACTGACGCAAGTCAGCTGATATCGAAGCCGCAGCTGACTTAGCCGGCCGGAGCGGCTGTGTGCGCGGAGACAGTGTGCGTCAGATTCCTGAGGCGGCTGAACGTGGCTTATTTGAGCCCCGCAACAAGTGCGAGCCGTCGTGATTTGCCCGACCTCCACTGCGCGCGCACCGCCGCCAACTGCAGCCGCCGAGCAGCACGATGATCAACTGCGTCGCCTTTCAGTACAGGGTGAGTGCACGAGACGCCCGGGATCGGCTTCTTCTCCCCTGCTCGCGGACAGGAGGAGGACGTGCCGGTCCCGGAACATTGCCGATAACGATGGCGATACGATGGGGTCGCCGAGTGCAGCTGCACCCTCTCTTGTGAACCGGCACCAATAAGGCCCGGTATACGCGCTATCAAGCGATCGTTCGGTATCGCTCACTTGTCAGCACGCATAAGCAGTATAGGCATGATCGTTGGAGGTCGCTCGCTTGACACAGCTCGTTCGTGATTCGTCCGTCGCCGCTGGCTTCAGGTGAAAGTCCAGGCGCCGAATTCATAAATATTTTCAGTCTTAAGAATCGGCTCTCATTGGTCGGTCGCTCTGGCTCACATTACGTTCACTATACCGATTGGCCGTGCCTGCTCACACAATCTGCTGAAGCTAGGAAGTTTTGCAAATACGGACAAGAAGTAAAAGAAAGAAATCCCCTGCAAGAATTTACGAAGCTTCTCTTTCGTGCAAGTGTTCTTCGTCATTAGCCTGCTGGTTTCGCTAACATGTCCAGGCTCCAGCGTCAAGATTGGCTGAAACATTCTCTTACGAACTTTGTTAGCGTAAGATGGTTTTGTGAATACGGCCCCTGAGTCGCATTTCACGAACCTTTTTGTTTTTGTTTTCTTTTTTCGTGCGTGCTCTCTTCCATTGGACGGACAATTTCGCTAGTGATACGTTCATCGTCATCATTGGCTGAAAATTTCTCTTGTGAACAATTCTAACATCAGAAGGCCTTGTGAATTCAGGCCCTGGAGCTTAATTCACAAAGCTTTTCCTTTTTGCTCTTTGTTATTGGGCAGGCAGCTTCACTAATGATACGTCTAGTATCAAGACCGGTCGAAGTTTTTTCTTACGAACAATTTTAGCTAAGTCACTTTCGCGAGTACGGCCCCTGCGACCAGGGGCGTAGCCAGAAATTAATTTCTTTGGGAGGGGGGGGGGGGCGGGAGGGGGGGCGCTGGAGAGGTCGTCCGATCTGCCTTTATGTGTGTACGTGTGGGTGTTTTTATGTCTTCATGCATATTATATATACATACAAAATGTAAAAATGCCGGGGGGCGTGAAGGTTTGAACCCCCCTAAGCCCCATCCTCTGGCTGCGCCAGTGCACCTGCGACCTACTTCACAAAGCTTTTAGTTTGTGAATGCTGTTTGTCATTGGTCGTTTGCCATTGCCTCAGCAAAAGACGAGTTCAACATCACCATTGGCTCGCATCGGCTCTCGGCGAAAAGTTCTATAGCTCAATAAATTTTTATGAATACGACCGGTCCTAGCTCCCCCGAGCCCTATACTTCGTGAGAGTGGTGGTCCCTGCCATTCATGTATACATCGACTACTTCGAACGTCGTTCCTTCGTGCTGCTCTTGCGCAACGCTATTTGAAAGAATGACGCCCTGTTCGTGAGTTCACGAAGCTGTTCGAGCACGAGGAGTACTCGTCATTCCTCGTCACCTTGGTTATTACATTGCTGGCTTTTCACGATACATCAGGTCCTGTTCGTAGATAAAAAGTCATTCCCGCGCATACTGCTATCGTTTTATGAGTACGTGTTTATAATTAGGGTATACTAATTCATTTCGGTCCTCGCAGTTTGCAGAGGACTGAAACGATGGCTACAATAACATTGAAGGCATTTTAGTGATCGCAATAAGATGTCAGGTGGTGCTGATGACGATGCGGCCAACCCTTTGAATCGGGTGGGCGTGGAAACCACGCCCTAGCCAACAGGACGCTCTACTGCCTACCAATTAGAGTAAAATAAAAGGTAGGAACAACTAAAGGAATACATAGGACATGCACAACGCAGTAGTGCTGCCATCTATGCTTGAGTGCGCGTACGAAGGCAGAGCCCTACCTGCGATGCCAAATACGAAAAGAAAGAGCGCAGAACGCGAATAGTCGCTCCGCGAAGCGAGTTTCATAATGAAGTGCAAATATAAAGGGTCACTGACAGGGCACATCCTGCTGAGCTTAGCCACGTACAGCTGTGGAATGTACCGCAATTTTTTTTTCAGCTTAAAGCGGCAGTTCCTAGCTATCAGTCAAGCGAAGAGAGAAGAAAAAAAAAATGTGAGAGAGGTTGTGTCGTTGTGGCCAAACACGTGGCAGTATTTAGAGCGGACATCGTGGCTAATATAAGCGACAGGAATTTATTCTACACTGACTGTGGCAGAAAGCTCTATTCTGCGATTGTTCGTTTATTATAATTAGGGCTCTGTGTTTCCGGAGCTTGTTTTTCTAGAAATTCGGAGGGTGTCTTTCTGATTTTATTTTTTGGGGAGGAAATTCGGCATTTATCGCAATTTATTTCACGTAAATCTCCAAATTCTCTGAAATTCGGTGTTTAATTTTGCATTATAAATTGTTACGATGTGTTCTTATTAATTTTATTTCCAATGAAAATACGTTGCATTGTTGCTGATAATCCTGTTTCTCCGTACTTTCATTTTTTCTCACCCCCTGTTCATTTACCGTGTTAATAAGGCTGTTGGTGTGCACAGCTGTAAACGCGCCAAAGTGTATTTTTTGTTTTTCTTAAGGGGGGGGGGGGGGGGCAGGAGCTAGACAAGCTGCTTCTCAGCTTTTTTTCCCATCCTCCCTCATCTTCTTGATGTAAAATAAAGGATCCATTATTATTATTATTCTCAATACTCCGAAATCTTAGATGAAATTATATCTGAACATGAAAACATGCCAACACACTAAGTGTATTTTAGATGTCTGGAAGGTTTGAAAGCCCAAATACTTGAATACAAAACACCTACGTTTGTTGGTATTACAAACTCAAAGGTTGTTGTAATAGACGCAAGCATATTTTAGGAGGTTGCTGCCACTGATGGAGGTGCGCTCCTTTCGCTTGATGATTCTCAGCTTTGAAAATATCCTTTGAACGTTGAAAATGCCCTTCTAAAATCAGAGTTTATCGGATTTTTCTCGTGAAAAGTATCGTTTTTCTGCATGAATACTGTTCTTACTAGAACGCGATGCCCCGCCACGGAGGTCTAGTGGTTATGGCGCTCGGCTGCTGACCCGAAGGTAGCGGGATCGAATCCCGGCCGCGGCGGCTGCATTTTCGATGGGGGTAAAAATGTTTGAGGCCCGTGTACTTAGATATAGGTGCACGTTAAAGAACCCCAGGTAGTCGAAATTTCCGGAGCCCTCCACTACGGCGTCTCTCCTAATCATATCGTGGTTTTGGGACGTTAAACCCCAGATATTATTATTTTTCGTGCAGTATATGCCATATGCAACTTGCTTGCGAGAGCTCAGTTTTCTTCAGTATATATATATATATATATATATATATATATATATATATATATATATATATATATATATATATATATATATATATATATATATATATATATATATATATATATATATATATATGTAGGAAAAGGTGTACGCTTCTAAAAAACTATTTGCCGACGTTTCGATCGGAGCCGATCTTCATCAAGACCTCCGATCGCAACGTCGACAAATAAACAGTTTTTTAGTAGGGTATACCTTTTTCTTATTTATTTTACGGCAACGGAAGACAGACTCTTTATAATATATATATATATATATATATATATATATATATATATATATATATATATATATATATATATATATATATATATATATATATATATGGTGCTGTACATGCGAAAGGATAGAGAGCTGGACGTGTTGGAGGGGAGTGGGAGGGGAAAGACGGGGCCTGCGGTTATAAACAGCGCGCAAAGGGTCGGTGAAAGATGACACAACAGGAACAGTGCGAGCCCTTTTCACTTAACTCTCACTCACCGTCGTCGTTATGCTTACTTAAGGACCTGCGTGCATAGACTACCTCATACGCTAGATAGGTTCGTATGAACAAGTGCCGCTTACAGTGAACATAACATTATATGAAACCGGCCATTCAACGTCTATGAGCTCTTACGAACGAAGAAAACTGGTCGGATTCACAAAACTTTTCTGTTATTGTGGTAATTATTTTGTATCCATGTGTAGGCAGCCACATTTGGTAACATGTGAAATGTCATGATTCATGTATACCTGCTCTTACTAAAAACTTCCTGACCCCCTTTTTTTAAATACAGGTGAAGTTTTATAAAATCGGCCCTACAGAGCCTGTATGAATGAATGTCGTTAACAAACACAGCCGCGAGGTATGTCCTAAGCGCTTGAATACAAGATCGAGCATATTATTAGGAAAGTTGGTCGGCCAACGACCCACAGCCATTACAAACTAAAATAGAAGATTTGAGAACTTTTATATATGATGACAAAATAAGCATACAACTGTTACTTGTTACCCGTGTTTTAACGTTCATTGTTTTAATGCTCTCGTTTGCGTGTGCATTTATGTTGCAAGCTCAACACGTTATGTCGGACACAGGTATTTACTTGGTCAATCCCTGTCTGGGCGGTGTGCCATGCAGAGCCAGAACAAAACCACACTCGTTGTGTGCGACATAAAAAATATGTGCGATGCCGGCTCACAGACAACCTTAGCCGACACAGCCATGTCCTTTGTTTTTGTAATCTCGAGTGCAGGGCACCATCGTAAAATTAAGTTTTTCGGTTGGCTGAAACTAAAAAATTTCACAAGTTTGTGTGAGCTGCGGAAATTGTAGATTACGCTATCATTCATTCATTCATTCATTCATTCATTCATTCATTCATTCATTCATTCATTCATTCATTCATTGCAGCGTACTGTTGGCCCTCAGGCCGTTACAGGTGTGGGCTGCAGTGAGAGTTTCAAATGTCAATACATATCACTCGTCCCGCGGCATATAAAGAACACAATATTTCGTCAGTATTACACAATATTACAGGTGCAGTATACTGCAATTCAAATGGTACGGCAATGCAATCAGTACATCAAACTTCAGATAATATTGTTACGGTTCGATTGAGGTTAACTGCGTTTATTTACAGATGAAGTCAGGCAATGGTAGGTGGTGATGGCGTCCAAAGGTAGAACCAGCCGAACCTCTTCTTTTTCTTCTCTCGTGGCTCATACCCTGACCCGGCTCATACCGTAGGAATATCATGCGAACGGGGCAAAATAAAAGTTCCAATGGCGATGACTTTCATTCTCGAGTTGTTTTTTTTTTTTTCAAAAAAAAAAAAGAAAACGATTTGTTTATACATTGACACGCTGTTAGAGTGCTTCGTACGCATATTCATTTATTCCTCTATTTTTTTTTCTCTCGGCGTGGTGTTAAACATCGTGTCATGTCTATGCCTAGCCAATTGTTTTGTTGATGAAGAATTTTAGCCTGGCCAGTTACCGACATTCTGCTAATGTGGAAAGTTCTAGCAAGCGTAATATTTCTTCTGTTACTTACTCGAAGAGTATTTCGAAAGAATAAATCGGGCAGCTCTCCTCCACATTCTTTCTAGCATTTTTGTCAGCCCGGTTTGCGAGGGGTCCCATATGTTATGTCCGCATATTACAGAGTTGGCCGCTCATACGTCATAACTCACAAGGAAGGGACATGTGTGTCAATGTTGTTAGGACAGTCGTTAAATACTGACTGGAAAAAAATTCTACTAGGCTCGTCAGCAACAGAAGAGTCGTCAGTAACCAAAATAGATCAAATTAAAAGAGAGGCCAAGCTAGACTGTCTAAAAGTGAATGTGCTAGCCCTAATTTTTTTTTTTCGCCCTGGGCCATGTTACGCCGAGAAACGATGACGCGAATATTGCACAAAGGTCGGCAAGGTTTCATCATTATACTTCTTTCTCGCTTCGCTAAACTTATCCCGTAGAAGCCTCCATAAAAGCTGATATCTTCGATTGCTTTTTGTTGGCTTTTTGGCTTCGCTTTCGGCCTTTTCAGGGTGTGTAATCTCCCTAGTCGTAACTATCCTGCTTAGTTTCTTTCTTTTTATTTAAGGGTGAACATTTTGTGATGCATAGCGTAATTATTCAAATAAGCTTTATCCACATCTTATAGATGTCACCTTCGTCACCAAACATGTCCAATGAAAATGACAAGCAATCGATTATGCTCGCATTATTGGGGCCTTATTGTAGTGACCCACCTGTATGAATCTCTCCTTTCCAGATGGCAAAAGTTTATTGTCTGATAAGCCGCGTTTCGCGAAAACATTAAAATTGTCGGTCCGCCTATCAAGAAAAACTGGGTGATGTGTGGAATGAACGTATTCTGTTCGACGTGTACTATGATGGACGATCTGCGTCTGGTCACGATTAAACGCTTCGTCTATTTGTAGTTCGCCGTCTACTATGTCGATGTCGTGGTTTTGGGACGTTAAACCCCAGATATTATTATTATTATTATTACTCTGTCGATGTCGGAACAAGCGCAACATTACAAAACGCACGCCACCGAGTTGGGTGCAATTATATAGACCGTAAATTTTCGCCTAATATCGCGTTCATGATGAGAACACGCTAATGTAAAGGGCGTATTCTTTGTAGCAAACGTAAACTCTCAATTCATTTTCGTTTCTCACATGCGACAACGTGGCACAGTGTAATAATAAAACGAGAGCATGGAATCCCGCTTCATGCAGAAACTAGGGAAGCTACTTGGGGAGCCGTCGGCGAACACACGTGCACAGTTTTTAGGCCGACTTTCCTATCCAGGTACTTCTGAGTGCTTTCTATTTGTCCCTGGACCGAGCACGAGCGGATGTTGAACATCCGTTGGCCGCTCAGGGGCAGAGCACTTGCAGTACAACTGACACCATCCCGCACCTGCAGCATATGAACGGGGGAAAAATGAACACCAGGAAATCCCATAAAAGCGCTCACTTCGACGCGTTTGGTTTTGTTTATAGTGTCCTTTCAATTTCAAGGAGAGAATTAGACTAAAATTAAGGTCGCTATATAGCTAGTGTTCAGATCTGTTTCGGTGTGCACACATCAGCCTTGACATCAATCGATAGCCGGTAAAAATAAAATAAAAGAAAAAAATAGCTACCCCGCCCCCTGTTGGCAACGATAGCCTCTCTGGTTTTCTTTTTATTTCGCTCTCTTTTTTTGGTATTTTTATTCTTTTTTTTGCCAGCGCAGCCACCGTTTCAAGTGGGAAGTTATCAAGTAGCGTGGAGGGAGCCCGTTGTCGCTTTCTTCCACCGACAAAGACACCGTGCAACCAGGTCGGCGTTGGACTCGTGTGCTATAGCGTCGTCACCACGCAGCGTCATTTTTTGCGCTTCCAATTGTGGCACACGCGCACATACACCGATTTCTTCTTTCTCTCTCTTCTTTCTATTCATCTGTCCCCGTGTACCTCATCGTAATCCAATCAGAAGCCTTCCTGAATAGCATTCCTCCCTTCCCTCTTTATCTCTCTCTTCCTCTGCAAGTATTTTAGTACTCCGCTTGGGCAGCGAAAGCCGCACGATTTTACTCTTTACTGAATGACACCTGTTGCCTGTAAATCGAAGAGAGTCCTTCATATTAACCCAAGTAATTTCAGTGAAATTAAGTGGTTGGCTACAGTACACCCAGAACAAGCAAATAACGGAGGAATGAAGACAGTACGAAAAAAATAAATAAAATGAGATGCTAGGAAGGAAACGTGCTGGTCGACTGCCTTCTAAATAGGTAACTGTGTATAATGACAGCAAATGCAAGGACGTTATCGCTGTTGCGCGGTCCCAAAACGAGAGAGTTCTTTCACGTATTGGCGCTATTTTTATCCCCCACTCATTACACAGGTCCGAACGGGCGGGAGAAAGCGTTTCCAGGTCCTTGAAATCGAGCCAAGAGGACAAGTCACTTCCGCAATGTTCGCTTTGTAGTCATAATCTCAGTTCGCCCGGTCGTCACAAAGCTCCTACGGCGCGATAAATTTCAAATACGGCAGGCCGCCTGTCCCTCCATCTTTCTTTTTATTAAATCTGTATTGTTTAAAGGAGTACTGACACGATTTTCAGACATCGCAAAAGGGACATTTTTTGTTTCCTTGATATGCCGTGTCAACGCTGTCCACACCCGGGGTCGGAGAACACGTAAAGAATATTTTAATTTGACTTTGAAGTTTTCGTCGCTGAGCATGTGGAAGCCAGCCCCACTGCAATGGACATTATCCCGACGAGTCAAGACAGTTCCCCCGAGTTTGCGAGCTCTGCGTCCTGCATGCAGCCTAAATCGTATAAATCACTGTCAGGGTCACTGGACGACAATTCACTCATCGTTGTTTGTGTGCACCAAGAGCAGGTGGCGGATTTGCCGCTAGTACGTCGCGAGTTTCTGTATCCCCGTGACGTCACACTGCTATGAAACGTCACTGAGAAGCCGCCCCCTCGATATCGAAACTGAAAGTGTCTTTTTAAGGTAGTGGTAATTAAAATATATACGACGCATTCCCAGGCACCACAATACTCATTTTAGGTTTCTCGACACCGGTATTTTTATTTAGAGCAACAATCTGAAAATTCTTAAAATTCGTGTCAGTACTCCTTTAATAACAGAGGGGGTGATACATTGAAGAAAGCTGAAAGTGCCAGCCATACTGCGCGAGTGGTTTGCTGTTTCAAATGATTCTCAAAAGAAGCAAATAGATCAGATCTAGCATGAAAGAAATCTACTTTAAGACATGTCCAAGCGTTAAAATAATTGGCCAGAAAAGCTTGCAATGCTTGAGCGCTCCAATATAGGACCTACATACAGCGCGATCCTCTAACATCGTAAGTAGATGTTCTATCGTTTCGTTGCTATTGCACGAGTCACATTTTGAGGTGTCTGCCATTCCTATGTGGACATTTTGTGAACGAACGAAACGTTCTGCGCGATGCGCTGAACAAGTTAGACGACAGACCGTTTTCCGAAGAGAAGATCCTGGGATCGTGGCCCTACGCGCCGCAGGCCAGCAAAGCGACGCGAGCATGGACAGGTGCATATGTACCCTGACAGTGCCTTCTTCCCTCCTCTTTGTTTCTTTCAATCCCTTCATCCCTTCCCCCCAGCGTAGGGTAGCAAACCGGACGCGCGTCTGGTTAACCTCCCTGCCTTTCCTTCATTTCCTTCCTCCTCCTCCTCCTATAACATCGTAAGAAAGAGCAGCATGTCGTAAACTTTCGACGATATATTGTAACCTGCTGGCGGGGCTAAACCGAGACCCTGCCAGGCCTTCATTAAAGCTTTCGCAGATGACTATACCCCTGTACGGTTCTCTATGTTTTACGTGTAAGACACTTCACCAGCGTAAGTATATACAGTCCAGCCGTTCCATTCTGGTTAGGCTGCTCGATACGATCGAAATATCGAACGTTTCACTCCGACGTTGGTCATTGTTCACATTCCGCCTTTGATGACCTATGTAGACTGTATATTTTAAGGCAAGATTGAAGCAACTATGTGCCCTCGATCGGCTTGTAATGTTGACGGCAATGCCGACCACATTGTGGTTCACTCACATGACCTGACGGCGCACTGCTGACGTGCGCTGTTTGAACTTAGCCGGATCACGCGCCTCGGAGCACCGCCTATATAGTCATATTTTCTGCGTTTATTTGCGTATGTCAGCGCCTTCTTGTACGAGGGCAATGAGCGAATTGGTCTTTTATTCTACACGAGTATTTAGATGAGTTTGCACAAGGTATGTCGACATGTTTCTAGGTTTTGTCTTATCCGGGGCACCTTTCTTTTGTGCGACCATTAGCGACGGCAGCAAAACGCGGAAGGTGACGCCGTTATCGTTGTCGTCACCGGAGGATGGGCGGCGACCTAGGGCAACAGCACCCCCGGCTCAGAGAGCCCGAACATTGCACCCGGCTATCAGTTCAAGGGTCTTCTCGTCCCAGCGATAACACAAGGCGACCGTGTGTCCACCACGCATGCTCGTCCATGCTGGACGCGTCCTCAATACGCACGCATCGCTCACGTGAATTGCCGTCGTCCACTGGATATGGGTTTGCTTGTGTTTAGCGACCGATGTCGGTAGTTCTCGCAGTAGTCAATGCGCATGCATCCAGAGCGGTCTTCAGCAAGCAGACGAGGTCGTCTATCCGCTTAGCGGATAGACGACCGCTGCAAGTATGTAGCGCTCGCTACATATTTCCCGTTTATTTTAGTTGCTCTTAAGCCACCTTGAACTTATATACTACATGCATCGTATTTGCGTATATACATTCGACTTCTCGGTTGCTCTGTGCTAGTGCTGAACGTGCATTGAGTTTTACGATAGCCAAGTGGGGTGCCTTCGCATATTTCCTACCATTTCGTTTACGAGGAGATGTCTGACATTATGCCTGCTAGTTTACATTTTTCATCGAAATGGAATTAAACTTGTCATGCATGTTTAGCTTGTTATGCACCGGAGCAAGCTGAAGTAACGATGTTCCTGCGATAAGCGCATTCTTGGTCGAACAGCACTCCAATACTGAAAATCTACAAGTTCCTCTCCCCAAAGACTGGGGTCGAATTTACGGATATTTTCGTTCGCGTAAGTGCTCTCTGTGAATGGTCGGTCGCATTCTCTAATAATATACGCCCAGTGTCGGGATCTCACGATAATGTGATCTTACAAAAATCATTCTACCATAAGAGCTTTTCGTGGATATGGTTCTGAGAGGTGTGGTTCTGCCAGTTGATGCTTAACCGCTTCTGTGAGTTCCCAGTAATCTACACTGCGTTTATAAAAATGATCCGTTTATCGAAAGCACCGAAGTGCAGTTTCAGAGAGCGTGGTCCAGTTATTCATCACTACAGAACAGGATTAGCGAGGTTTGGAAGGTCAAACAGAGTATATGCACGACACCAGCCGGGGTGGCTATACGGCTATGCTCTATCTAAGCACAAGGGAGCGGCTTCCATTCTTGAAGACGATTCCCGCGTAATGAAGAGAGCGCGAAATGCAAACATGTCCGTATACTTAGATTTAAATCCCCATTCAAGAACTCCGGGTGGTCGAAATTAATCAGTTAATCCGTAGTTCCCCATTATGACGGACCACATATTGGTTTCGTGTTTCTGACAAGTAAAACTCGGGGATCTAATTTAATCAGTGCCTGCATATTATTACGCATGTAGCGTTGCAAACAATCACCAAGAAATATAACAGATGCGCGCATACGTTACAGATCCGGAGAAGTGCAATATGCGGCATATAGGCGTGGTTTCCTCGTCTCCGTAGATTTATCGAAACGTCTTTGCACGAAAATTCATGTCGGCTCCTTTGTTTTACCAGGCTTGCCAAAGTATAGCTGAGGGGAGACAGTCGTTGCCCTCCGTGTTCTGAGCTGACGATGTTTGACAGAATAGGCAAAAATGTGCGTTCGTCTCCACGATGAAGTTGGAGACGGCATTCAAAAGCGTGCAAGGGAATTCAGCGGCACGTAGCGTCGAAAACATAGAACAAATTAACTTAAGCGCAGTGCGAACGTAGATCTGGAGAGTCTTATGACCTAGACACTGATGTGTTTTAGACATGATACATCCGAAGCACATGCACTGGTATATACCATGTACAACTGGTGCATTAGTGTATCAGCCCTACTCACGACGATATAATATGTGACAAAACAATGCGCTCTTGGAATCACAGTTCTGCCAGAAGAGCCCATGTGCCTTATATATAGCTTGTGGCAAATTGCTCTCTATATATACGCAATTGCGCATACGTGTACCGAAAAAGCGAGCTGCCTCTCTTGACTGTGTTCTCGCGTGTGTCAATTTTGCCTTGGCGCCCGTAAAGGATAAACAAAATACGAAACAAAGTTCCTATTTCATTGTCTTCTATAGGCTATATGTTGTGTATACCCTTTAAAATTATACTTATTCTTAGCCTCCCTGTCATTCTATACACATTTTCTGCTTTTCGCTGTCGTGTGGTCATATCCGCTCCCAATAAACTTGCCACTATTTGTCCCGGTTTGCATAGAATATTTTCGGGCTCTGGCACGACATGCAGTATGTGTTCTGAGAAGCTATCAAATATATAGTTACATTCGCTGTCAATCACGTGTTGCTCGCAGGTTGCTGCTGTTATGCTAGCAGGTTTATGTATACGCCAAATCGGCCGTTGTGCACACTATGGTGGCTAGAGGTAGCCACCATATGCACACGTTAGAATAGGGAAGCACTTGTCCCATAGTTGAAAGGTTCAGGCGGTCTGCACCTGCACTCACATGCATTGTAGAGGGTGTGGGTGTCAACCCACACCCTCTACCAACAAGAAGAAGAAATGGATATGGGCCGGGCACGTAGCACCTCGGCAGGATAACCGGTGGTCATTAAGGGTAACTGACTGGATTCCAAGGGATGGCAAACGCGTGAGGGGGAGACAGAAAATTAGGTGGGTAGATGAGATTAAGAAGTTTGTAGGTGTAACGTGGCAGCAGAAAGCACAGGACCGGGTTGATTGGCGGAACATGGGAGAGGCCTTTGCCCTGCAGTGGGCGTAGACAGGCTGATGATGATTATGATGATGATGATGATGATGATGATGGGTGTCAACCGCTAGCTAAGCAAAACTTATTTTTTTTGTTTCACCATAATGACCAGAGCACACGGAATACTATGGAAGCCCTTCATATTTATAGCGAAGGGGAAATGTGTATAAGCAAAATCGTCTGTTGCACTTAGGAAGAAAGAGCTGCGATTCCTAAATGAGAGATTGTCACGCTAGAAAAGTTTCGGTCGATGCGCATTGCTGTTTTCGGAGTAACAAGTTTTTTTCTTGTCTATTTTCTTTTATTTTACGCACGCGTTCACATCAAGCGTATTAACTTGTCTCTCACCCAAGTTGGGTTATGTTGCGTGTGGTGCCCTCCACAGATGTGCATTGCGCGAGCTGCCCGCTTCGCTTTACGGGGCGGCGCCTCGTGGGCTTTGGCGAGTGCGAGATATTGCGCCGATAAGTAGAGTGATCTAGACAAGGAGGTTAAAAAATTGCTGGAGTGGCGATTATTGCGCAATAGTGAAGCCGTGCCCACCAAAAGATGGCGGCTGCGCCCGCCATCTTAGTAGGGGCACGATAAACCATCGGCGTTTGGCGAAGGAAAGCGAGCGTTTTCCAGGCACGTCAGAGAAGTTTAATATGGCAACTTTTACGGGTCAGATACTGCTGCAAGTGTGTCTTTGTGTTACTAGTTTTCGTAAAAAAGCCTCAAAGTCATGGCAAATTTTATTGGATATCAATCGCCAATACTTCTCTCGACGGGTTACTTTTGTCGGCAACAACGATCTTTTATTTTATAATTAACGTAGTATTTACACTAACAGATCAAAGCCATTTGATCTCTAAGTAGGCACCACCAGAAAAGAGCAAGTTTCCGAGCTCTTTGGTGGGCAAAAGCTGGCTTCACTTTCGCTGGCAAGGTGTTTCGAGAGCTTCCACTCCAGATTTTTTTTTTAAACCTCCTTGGATCTAGAACACCAGTATTTCTTGGTCACTCCAATATCAGCATGCGCGGCCTAACAAACCTGCAAAACTGCACGCATTGCATGAAACCAGTGGTGACGTCGGTAGCCGCTGTTTCGCAAAAAGGACGCATTGTCTGTTGACGCTAACTGCGCTGGGGTACAATGGAAACACGCGCGTAGGTTGATTCGCGTGTGATTCGGCATGACACAGATATGAAAAAAAGTGCAGATAATGTCAACAATCAACCACTTGTCTGCGTAATGTGGTTAGCGGCTGGAATAACTGCACAAAAAGCCACATGCCTTGCTGAAGTGGTTTTGGCATGGCTTCTCGAACGACAGTGTAATAGGAGCGGTACCTGGAACGCTCAGTAAGCGCCTACCATTTGTTGTGAAACAATTGGGCGTGCGTTATCAGCCCACGCGCTCTAATCTATGTCACCACATTACAGCGAAAGCGCGACTGCCATAAGATCTAGTGCGTGATCGGTGAAATGAAGGCGCTTATCAACGTCCCCACTCGTAAAAACTGTCCTGTATACATCTCTGCTAGCTGCGCGTTATCCTATAGGCGCACACTAAAGCGGCTGTTTGGGCCTGTTTCAAAGACATGGCCAAACATTTTCGTGCACAACCAAACAAGGACGCGGTGACGAAGACGGCAGACACATGGGCGCTGTTTACTTGCAACGTTTTATTGATTACCGCAAAGAGGAATATATAAGGCAACTCATGGGCGTACAACACGCAAGGGCATTCAGCATAAGAAGCAGTGACGACGCAAGTATTGTAATTCTTTAAAGGGGCTCTGCAACACTTTTCCAAGTAATTATCGAATGACCTAACGAATTGACTGCCGCAAAAATTCTTAGAATTCGTCAAGATCGGAGTTGCAAGTATTTGTCACGCCCTCTATAAGCACTTTCACTTTCGTTTCGTCCTAGCGAGCGCCCTGGAAGTTATACAGGGGGGGGGGGGGGGAGGGCATGAAGCTACGTCCGTACTTCAGCGCGCGTCATGACCTTGAGAATTTACTTGCTTTTTTTGTTTTCTTTGAACGCGCGGTTCACTTTAAGCGTGACCACAAGCGCGCTGGTGTAGAGCGCGGCGCGGGCACGTCGCGGCACACCGCGGCGGCCACGGTAACTATGCAGCACGCGTTGATAAAATCAGCCAATGGCCGTGTCCATGTGCTTTTGGGTATATGACGCGCTTGATTTTGGGTATACAGTATCCCTTATCGAGAGTAGAGCAAGCGATTTCTAGCTGACTTTGAAATTCAATTTTAAATTCCATGCCGCACGCTGCGCTATAATGTTTGATTCACATGTTCGCAGGAGCCTCGGCTACCAATCGGAAGCATTTTCTGACTATGTTCAAAAAGTGTTTCAGGGCCCCTTAAA
>NW_023614646.1:0-25443 GCF_013339695.2 Rhipicephalus sanguineus
AGTACACCACCGAATCTATCGACGAGTTCCATTTACAATAATTAAATAATGCTCAGCTGCATGGCAACTGCTTCATTGTGAAGACTGAAGAGTAAACCACCTAAATGTAATTTCCCTACATCTTCTGCAATCTCCACCGAAAATTAGTGCTACTACAAGATACAGTTACTCTTCGTTCGAGTAAAATTTCTACAACAAAAATCTTCAATGAAAATTGCAATTACTTTGAAACCATAATGACACCTATTACCCACCTTTAACAATGCTTAACTTCCACACTAGTGAGTAGAACAACAAACCCTCCGAAGATAATGCACAGCACAGTGTCTTTGAAATGATGCTGAGCACTGTTCAAACAGCCATTTGAGAAAGCAGTACACAAATTGAGATATTGCTCTAAGTATCTTTCTCTGCCTCAATGCTTCACTCTGAAACAGTCAAGCAGCATGACGTATGCATAAAAACCACTGTTACTGGATGACAGAATAATGACCACAAAGTCCCATTTAGTTTCATTAGACCAATGTTATTAACAGGGATGCAGTACTTAGCGGTATTAATAGACACAAAACTGCAACATGAACAAGAAGTGCTTACTTTCATTTGTGCAGCGCTGTATCAGAACAATGCTATTACAACTAGACCCAACACAAGCTTCAAAAGCTACATGTAACCCACTGTACCCATCAAATAACGTCAGCTAACTCTGAATAAATGAGGAACACATTTCATTCAAACTGCAGGAAAGTATTTTTATTAAAGGGACACTAGAGTGAAACTATGAATCGTTTAGATTGATAAATTGCACTCTGAGAACTCTAATGTAAGTTTCTCCATCATAGGTTTATTAATAGAGCAGAAAATCAAAGTCAAAATGTCAATTTAAATTTTGTGCCAAAATCTACGCACGTGACGTCATGGATTTGAAGTGTATATTTCATATTTTAGTGACACTGGCTCAAAAAAATTTCCTGAACCTGGTATGTTAAGTCTCTGGCCCCCTCAGAGGTCAATGTACTTTGTTTTAACTGATTAGGAACTACGTAGGACCTATAGTCGCGATACAACTTAACACTTTCCTGTCGCTAGAAATGAGCCATTTTTGGTACTCTAGCAAACAATTTATATATGCCTCACAAAGTTTTTGATACTATAACATATGATACGAATTGTAGAACAAGGAATGTGCTTTCTAATGGTATCAAATTAAGCGAACGTTTCTCAACAATTTACGAGAAAAAAAAACTTAGAAATAGGAAAATTTTGAACAAAGAGGATGTTCCGTAAAAACATCAATGATGTTTTGCACCGACTGCAGACAAAAAATTTCGAAATAGATTTTGACCAAAAATGCCATATCCAATATCCCTGCAAATATAAGCATTCTATCTGTAGATGTTACTTAGATACAAAAGAAAACGGTAGCCCTAGTGGCTATCGTGCCACCGCACAATGTAGTTACGTGATGCGGTGAAGCACAGGTTTGCACAGCATGTTTCACAGAAAACATTCATTTTCTGTTTCTATCTTTCACTCAGGAGTATGCATTCATGCATATTTATAGTGGTGTTGCCCATCTCGGCGATTATTTCTCAGGTAATGAACAGCATGAAGAAATCGACGGTTTTCGACGAAACACCGCGTGGCACTACAAAGCGCCATGCGAGGCCCTCTGGGTCGTTTCTCATGCTAAACTCCACTCGTTGAGCAGCCGCCGGCAAGTGGTCCTGCCCAACAATGCTGACACCCTCCAGGTAAGAACTGTTGACATTTAGAACACGGCGAATATCCTTTGAACGAAGCGTGGCAGTGACGGCTCGGTTCGGAGATAAAACGAAACTTACCGGCGGATTCGTGTCGGCGTTCCGCGGCTGTTAAGTCAGATGAGTCAAAATCATCTTCCAAGTCCGCACTGCTGCCACCATCAAAAAAGTCTGACAGACCCACTGGAATCCGCCGAAATTTGATGTTTCCGAGAGGCAGGCGCACGCGATGTCGACGCTATGTTTGAAGCTACGAGCGCTCGGCCCTCTCGACTTAAGTGGCACTTCAGAGCTCCCTCCATGGCGGAAAAAATAAACAAGAAAGCAAAACCAGAAAATAGTCCCTGTTTATATGATGGACAATGCTAGTTGTCCATAAGCGCTTCTAGCAAGGCAACTTTGAAGTTGAAAACCATCGTTAGCAGGCTATCGATGGGTATACGCGCGGACAGGATAGTGTTAAAGGGGCCCTGCAACACTTTTTTCAGCATGGTCAGAAGACGCTGCCGATCGGTAGTCGAGGCTCCTGAGAACACGCGAGAGCCAAACATTATAGCGCAGCAATGCAGCCGGGGATTTACAATAAATTCTCAGTCAGCTAAAAAGCGCTTCCTCTTCTCTTGACAAAAATGATGCTTACAGCGTCACTGACACAAGTTCCACGCCATTGGCTGATTTGAACATGGCAAGCTTGGTAGTTACTGGGGCCGCTACGGAAGGCTGTTGCTTGCCTGAAAGTACAGCGCGTATTCGAAGGAAAAAAAAAAGAAAGAAAAAGTGCTCAAGGTCATGAGGCGCGCTTGACATACCTTGTTCCCCCTGCCACCCCTCCTTACTTAGCTTCCAGCGCTTTCGTCAGGATGAGAGAAGATAGAAAGCAATTACAGCGTGCGACAAATCTTTGCAACTCTGCTCGTACTGGACGGATTCTAAAAATTTTTGTGGTGGTCAATTCATGAAGAAATAAGCTCCTTTAATGAAGCCATTCCATGGCTATTTGGAAAAGTGTTGCAAGGCCCCTTTAAGAAGTCCACAGCATTTCCCCTCAAAGGTGGATACACATAAACCTGCACCAATGGGCATTGCACTCCACACTGACGTCACTGAGCCGGACTGTCGGGGACCCGGTGCCTTCGGAGAACATTGCCGAGTGCATGAGCGGCACTATTTCTTGAGCCACGGAGGCACTCAGCTGCTGTACTTTGGCCATCAGAGCAGGGCCTCTTAGGACTTCTGAAGTTGTATCCGACTATAGCAGACGCCGTCAAAATCTAAGACGTCACGGTGTTTGGTGTGGGAATATCAAGGTGGCATTGTCACCCGCATTTCCTTTTTGCGCATTCTCGTCGCTTACCAAGCGTCTTCTTGTGGAAAGCGTGGTGATTTTGGAATTGTGAGAGTAATTTGTTAATATGAAAAAATCGTTTTATCTTTAGTGTCCCTTTAAACATAAGATGGTATTGATTGCAGAACGTTGCTCCTAGTTTGTGTTAGTGCAACTTCAGTTTACTCCACCACAAGCCTTGCAGTAACTACTGCATATCTACAGCAACACACGGCACAAGGTAAGTGAATGAAAATGAACACCTATAACAATGCAGTCAAACCTTATAATGAAATCACACCTGAAAAAAGAAAAACAAAGGAGGCTCCATGACATTCAATATTTGTTAAAAACATATGTCTACTACACTGTCATAAGAACTTTACATACTGAGTCATAATATTTTACTTCTGAGTTATAGCGAATTAGTTGGTTACATCGAGTTTTGACTGCACCACATGTCCTAGTAGCAAGGTGAGAAAATGCAGAGTTATCTGACCTCACCTGAATGGAGCAAGATTAAATGTCAGCATAAACATGACAGCCATGAAAGCGGTCGTCCTCTTAATACTGGAGGATGATGGTAGTCTCCTTTTTGCCTGCAAGTGGACAGTTAGAAAATCTTGCATTCAGCAAACTTTTATTACACAAAAGAAAAAGAAGTGCTAGAAGGGCAAAGTCCCAATTACTATGCTTATTTGTAATCTTTATGCAGTTCTTAGCAATAGCTTTTAAAACAATCAATGGTCTGTTTACCACACAATACATGGCAACAAATCATCCTACCAAGTTACCAGGTGAACTTATATGCTGTTACAGTGAGGCATTGAAAATGCTATAAAACTGAGGTAGGTAACACTGCACTTACAGTAACGCTGCCACGTGCCACAACAGCAATGTTACTTATGCTCTGCCATGTGCTTTTACTACTATAGAATACAGTACTCTTGATAATTCAAACTCTGATAATTCAAAGTTTCGGTTAATACAAACAAATCTTAAATTTTCGGTTGGCCCACTATGTTTTCAATGTACTTTAAAGCTGCTTAATTCAAACTGCCTCACTGCATAAATTCGGTTAATTCAAACTTTTTGCTTGTCCATGCCCGGAAATATCTCCTGCCTTTGTTGCTTCTAGCTGAACATTCGTGTTTTTGTGTTACTAACAGGCACAAATAAAGCCGATTGCCTGCCTACAAAATGGCCAAACTACCCGAACCTTGCGCACCAATAATCGCGTGCTGACCGAGGAAGAAAAAACAAAACGGTACGGTCTGGCCTTGATCTATCGCTTGCCAAACATTTCTTAAAGTCACTTTTTCCGCAGTACGCCATGCGAGAAAGCGTCCTAAGATGTAAAAGGGGCTAGCAACTGTCGTGGGACGCAACACATTTCGTCCCTTAATTACGCACCCGTGCGCGCCTTGTATAATAACGAGTACCAGTATTATTGCTGATACCTAAAAATTTTACTGGCAATCATGCAGGCCTGTCTATGATGTTGCTGCGGCACTGAGAAGCAATAAACATCGCAGTGTTAGTTGTTGTGTTTATGAGTCATATTTATGAACACTTCTGATAATTCAAATAAAATCCTGAGGTCCCCTCAAGTTTGAATCACTGAGAGTCTACTGTAGTAGTATTTTTTTAATTACCTTCAGCAGATAGCATAGATTCAGCTCTTCAGGTAGATTATTTATTATGTCTAAATGAATGCTAAATAGAAGCCATATATCAGCTTAGACTGAAAACAGATTCTTTGAAAACTCTATTGTCATTAACTTTGTGCTATCAAGTGATCATAAAAGGTCATGGCTTAACTTTCTGAATGTTGTGCCTTATCCCAAACACTAGCACATCAGAGTGATGTTACAGATTTCAAAGTAGCTTTTTTGTATTTTGACCGCATTGGATCTGTGCAGATTCTCGAAGCATGCCATCTCCCTTCAGCATTTAACTCCAAAGAAAGATTGCTTACGTACCACGGCATTTGTGGGCATTACCACCTAGGTCACCAAACCCTCCCATCTTTACTGCGTCGGTCCTCACGCAGATGCAAGGTTCTATGGCGTAAACTACAAACTTGCACTTGTCTCTCCCCTGCCTTATGCCACAACATTTACCCTAGCATGTACCCTAGTTCGGCCTGCAAGTTTTGTTTTGTCAGCAGAACGGACCTAAACCACATTATGTGGCAGTGTAAAAATCACTCCGAGCCTCCGTAAACATTTAAGTAGTCGGGAGCTGTGGGAGGCTGCCATGCGCAGCTACAACCCCACATTTCAGGAGTCTCTCCTGAGGTGGGCTGAGGTGGTAGAGGAGGCCTACTGCAATCGGGATCCCTCGCCTTCTTCTCGCACCCCCTTTCCCTAAAACTAGAATAAATAAAAATGTTTCTCTCTCTCTGCCATGTTCAGTCTTAGGCACCTTCATAACACAATGCAGCCACAGCCCATTTTTACCAATTCCAAAGCAACTGGGTGCTCACAGGTGCCTCTAAAATTTGTGACATCATGGAAAGCTGCTGCCAGACTTTCTAGATAGCATGACACCTGTACATTTCGTTTTAGCATCTTTGCTGGCTTACCTATTGTCTTCTTGCAATAAGAGTGGTGTTTTCGGTATTGGAAAAGGATTATTTACCAATACAGGGGAAATCACTTTTTCTCTTATGTGTCCCTTAACCCTTTCAGTACCAATGATGTACCTGTACCTTGCTTCGTTCCTGTCCTGCCATGTACAATCGGCATCAAATGAAACCCGAACAGCGGCAAGCCTTCGCATGGTATAGTGCGCGCCGTCCTGTCATCACCATTGACAGGCATGTGCATCCGGTTTGACCGCGCTGCGCATATGCGCGCCTGTCCATGGTGATAACTGCACGGTGCGCACTATACCATTGCGAAGGCTTGCCAATGTTCGGGTTTCATTTGACGCTGACAGTACACTGAAATACCTATGTGTTGTTCCCTCTCTTCACTAATTAAGATGTGCACTGTAACACAAAGCTCCAAGGTGGTTATGCCACCTGCTGCATATTTTTAGGATATTTCCTCTCATCTCTGGGTTTGCTCAGTCTGAGTTTTTGTTAGCGGCTCTAGAATGTGCCCCTTCATTAGTGTAGTCGACCCAGGCAGTGCGCATGGCTTCACAGACAAGGGGGGCGACTTCCAGACTTTGCACACCACTAGGGCTCAACACTCTATTCAAATGTTCACCATAGCGCAAGACCACCACTCATGTGTGTTTCCGCAATTCTTCATATTGATATGTTCAGAAACTGTAATGACAGAAAAGCAAAAACGAAGCACTGTGTCATGAGTCAAGCACTACATATGGCAACGCAGGCATTCTGTGGGTTAGCACTCATTCCTGTGCCTCTCTGCATGGCCATGGGTTCTTGCTGCCTGTGCTCCATCTCAAAATACAGTGCATCTGATGTTAGAGAAACAATGTGGGACAGCGTCCTGCTTGTGTCTGCTGGCAGCACGGTTGCCATATCAAGTGCACACTCAATAGTCTTTACTGGCAGACATGCATACTACAGCATGACGAAATGGCGCAAAGCAAGGTCAAAGCACAAGCGCAGTGACCGCTTGACAATATGGCTAACATGTGGCATCATCACTGCCATCGCCGCTTGCTACAATGGTAAGTTCAGGGTGTTATCATTACACGGGGAAGCCAGATAAGCACCAACACTCACCTCAGATTCTAGCTGGGCTACTCTGTGACGAAGGTGAGCATTCTCTTCTTTCAGCTTGGCGTTCTCGTTGGCCAACTCCCGCACATCAAGCTCCAGCTTCTGAAGATACTGCATAGCAGCACAGAAAATGTGAGGGGCACTTGTTAGTGCCCGTTTTTTTGTTGAACAGAAAACAATACACGAGAATCGTTCAGGTATACTACTGACACTTTGCTCCTCCCTAAGTTCGGTGTCATGCAGGCCACTTTAAAACATGACAGAGCCCAATTAGATAGCATTTATCAACTACTTAATTATTCCTTTTTTTCCAAGCTGAGGAAGCAAGCCACTCGTGATCATAAAATATAATCCAGATTGGGCTCAGTGATGATGGAAAGTGCCCTGTATGACTGGGGTATAATAAGTTAATGGGGGGAAAGAGGGCGGGGGGTAGGAGGCAAAGAGAAAAAATTTGGTAAATTGACAACAGTGTACAAAACTGACATACACTTGGAGATTCTTGGATGAAGGTCCTTCGCTGACCTATGAAAAAATCTGTAAACAGGGGGTGGGTGCTCAAGCCGACGTTTTGACAAGTGGACTCGTCTTTTTCAAGGCTGGAACTGAAGAAGGCTGAAGAAGACAAGTCCACTTGTCGAAACGTCGACTCAAGCACCCACTCCTGTTTACAGATTTTTTCATTGCAAGCTTCCATCTTCCCCTTCCTGCCGTTTTTTGGATTCCCTGACCTAGTATTTTCACAAAGAATCTTTCTTCCCCCTTTTTTTGTACCTGCGCAAAGAAAAGAATTGAAGATGTTGTCTGGCTAAGTGTGTAGATGCGGGACTGGGGGAAGATGCCAACTGGAAGCGATCTTTTTTTGTTCCTGTCTAACCCTATTTCAGGTCAAAACTGCCATATCGGCCTTCAGGTAGGCAGTGACATGCGGAGGGTGGGGGCTTCTAATGTTGTGCCGGGGGCCGCATAATAGTGCCTCGCGGGCCGCATGTGGCCCGCGGGTTGCTGGTTACCAATCCGATCTATATCTTCGAACTCTTAGAAGTCGCACCTTTTCTTTTCCTCATGTATATCCTTCAAATAGGGTCAATAATAAGATGACATAGTGCTCTCAGCAATGATGCCGACGAATTGCAGGAAATTATAGAGGACTTAAACCGAGACAGTACAAAAGTAGGGCTTAGAATGAATATGCTGAAGACAAAGGTAATGATTAATAGCCTAGCGAAAGAAAAACAGTTCACGATTGGCAACCATCCCTTGGAGAAGAGTATGTACAGACCTTTTCAACAGGGAGGGAGAGCACATCCTTTCTGGACTGTGGCATGGGAATACAGAGTAGAGCACTGCACGAACCAGATTTTTTGGCCCGGGCCCGGCCCGGGCCCGCTTTATGAAGCCTGAGCCCAGCCTGGGCCCGTGGTACCAAGCCCGGGCCCGGCCTGGGCCCAGGCGTTCATTACTAAACTTATCCAGGGCACGTGTGTTAATGACCAGACCCAGCCGGGGCCCTCGAGAGGATATTAGTAGTTGATGATGATTATTAATGGTGCCTTGCGCTTTGTAGCAGGCGATTGGACGGAAAATGTGGTGTGTACATGCATCGAAATTTTGCTTTGCCCGCGGTAATAGCTCAGCGGTTAAGCTGTTTCGCTGTTAAGTCCTAGGACGCGGGTACGATTTTGTCCTATCATGTCATCTAGCATACGAATATATATATTATATATATACATGTGAATTCTGAGCATACAGCATAAAATAAATGCACCAGTATAGATATATCTATACTGGTGGAAAAAAAATAGAACTTCAAATGTTTTTCATTTTTCTTTTTTTGCTAAGCTTTACTAAGAGCCAGCTCTTTGCACATGTCACTTCAGCTTGGCAGAGAATGCCTTAGACCATGCAATGCGTAACGTTCGCGTGTGCTCGAAGGCCCGACTTAGGCCTATTAATGAGCGGGCCCAAGTCCGGCCCGGCCCGCAGCCTCAAGCCCGGGCCCGGCCCAGGCCCGCAATTTCAAGCCCGAGCCCGGCCCGGGCCCGTGCAGTGCTCTAATACAGAGGCTGACGCACGTTGATGGCACTGCCTTGGCAGTGCATTTCGTGGGGGGGGGGGGGGGGGGGTCGCATATTTACCACAGCCCAGAGGGGGGATTATGGCGGCACCCAGGGAGGGTGCCACCATAAAAAGAAGCCGAGGCAAGGAAAGGGAAGGGAAGGGAAAAGACGCCGAGGATGGCAGCAAGTTGGATGGAGCAATGATATTAAGAAGTTCACAGGGATAAAATGGAATCGTCTCGCGTAAGACAGGGTAAACTGGAGATCTGTGAGAGAGGCCTTCGTCCTACAGTGGACATAAAAAACAGCCGGAGAATTATGACGACAATGAGATCATTGTCGTCATAATTCTCCGGCTGTTTTTGAAATGTTGAGATCAACATTTCAAAAAAACAACGCTTCAAAGTGTGCAAAAAAACTTGATGCTTTGCATACATATTGCAAATCAATGCCAAAAAGCATTCCCGAGTTCTGAATGATCATGACATTGTGGCTGTCACATGGAAAAATTACTCCTAATAATTTTTCCAGTATTCAATAATCTATATGTCTTTAACCTATTTTGTATTTTCTTTCTTCGGCAACTCCTGCAAAAAAAGGTCATTTTGTTCTGAACTTTAAAAACCAGCCGCAATGATAAAACTACAATCAATGCACTAGGAATGCAATTTACAAAATAAGTAGCACTTGAAGAATCTTGAATAGGTACATACAACATGAGTGACCAAAAATTGCATCTAGTTCCGAAGCGTGCAAATACCAGAGTGGCAGGCACAATACAGGTTTAAATCGAGGGTGACCAGCAAAAAGCAGCCCATCCTTAAAGGGACACTAAAGGCAAATATTAAGTCGACGTTGATTGTTGAAATAGCGGTCCAGAAACCTCGTAGTGCTGCTTTTGTGCCAAGGAAGTGCTTATTTTGAAATAAAATCACGTTTTTAGTGGTCCGCATCGCGTTAGCGCGCTTCAAATCTCCCGCCTGAAAATACGACTTTCATACGTCACTGCTGCCGTGCCCAACGTTGCACGCTTTTACTGCGCGGCCGCCGACACTAGTAGCAGCCGAGCGGAAGTAGCGGGACCCACAGTAGCAACAACGGCGCTGCGGCAAAGACTTGCTCGGATGGGCACATTCAAAGCCTTCACCAAGTTGCGGTTGGTCTCGTAATCCTCAGTACGAAAGTGCAGCGAGCACACACGCAGAGGTTTTGACTGTTTAGCACACTGGCGCAATGGCATGACACTAAGCCACTTCGAGCATAAGGGTTCATTCCGCGGCACCCAGTGAAAAGACACACCGGTTTCCTTGCTGCAGCACTGGTGTTGTGCACCATTCGGGCATCCGGCAATATCACACGCATGCGGCATTTTGTCGAACTTTCTGTCAGAGCGACTTTCACGAGCGCGCAAAACACGCACGGCAGTACGCGATCCCGAAACTACCACTGAGACGGGCGAGGCACAGTTCGGCGAAAACGGAACCTTTGAACCACGCGCGCCGTTCCCCATGGCAACGCCACGGCGGTTTTGTTTTCCATGAATCAAGCAGAAACGAACAAACAGCATTTTATTACGTCTTTTGATGCTCGGATTGTTCTTTTTTTACTGCTGCTGGTTTGATTACTAGTGATTTATTGTAGGCCGACTTCCATACGTCATCGGGATCACTTCGAAAATGTCCCACTCGTGGCGCTCATCATGTGATACATTTAGCTTAATTTCTCGGTAAGTAGGGCAATGCTGTTGATAATATTGCCGTTTTAGAAGTTGTCTACATTGGGCTTTCACTCTGGCATAAATTGTTATTTGCCTTTAGTGTCCCTTTAACCCTACAATATGAAAGCTAGACACATTTTTGCTGCTTTGGAGATCGATCACTTGTGCTAATTTTTTTTGTTGTTGTTGTAGCTGTACACAACAGTTTTGCCAATACAGTTTTCACCACATTGTTTGTTCGTGCAGTGTGGCTTTATTTTCACTCTAAAAGGCAAAGCTGCGTGTCATCACTGAAACTGGGACAAAGCCATGGCATTTTTTCTTTGAGTGATGAATGCCTTTGTTGGCAGGCTAAAATGACCAACCTTGCTGAAATTTTCTCCCCAATCATTCTAATGGTGCAGTACAGCATTTATGCAATTTATGATTAACGTGAGAAACTGATAGAGCAAGCCTTATTTATCAGACTACTAAACAAGGCGGCCGAAGCAGCGAAGGCGGTCGAAGCAGCGAAGGAGACTAGCGTGCTTCAAGTGTCGAGCTGTGACACTTGATAGTTCGCGCTCATCTTCTGTTTGTTCGTTTAGCGGCGTCCTTTGAGCTCGAGTGGCTTTCGTACGCGCCATAACATGAGCGCGGACATCACGGTGAAAGCGTGAAACATTCGTCTACCCCTCGCCACGAGAAAACCGCGCGAGCAGACAGCGGAAGGGCAAGCTTCTCCCATGCGCAAATATAAGAAGAAGCGAGCGAGCTCGCCGACGACTTTTAAATGCGCCCGTAGGGCTCCTAGCGCCACCTCGCTGGTATTGAAGAAACGCTTATTATCGCCTGCTGTCTCTGAGTCCGTCCAGCGCTAAATGGTGTGTATATAACGCTCGCCGTTAGCTACGTGGAGGATCTGCGTTTCGTGGCGTAGTGGATAGCGCCGCTCGCTGCGGAGCAGGAGGTCCCTGGTTCGATTCCGCGCTTCGGAAGCATTTTTCTGAGTTTTTTTCTGTGGGGACTTTATAGATATATACATACTTATACATATACGGTGCATGACGGCGGCGACGCCGACGGCGACGGCAAAATCCAGCCGAGACTGTCCATATAATTGCTATCGCAATAAAAGAAGAAATAGTTATGATGAACAAGCAGCACTTCAAAGAAAAATAAAGAAAGGCACCTACGCACAGTGCCTTGTCAACATTGTCGTACACGCACGATGGCGTCCTTTTGGGCACTACACAGTTTTCTTGGGAACATATACTTTGCAAACAAATCCTATAAAACCAAAGTAAGCCTGTGGGCACCAAACAGTAAACTGAGCTATATTCCTAGCTTAAATCAAGTGAGAATGTGAAGCCATATAAAACTGTTCTTGAAAGGCCCAAGAGATGGATGCGCCGTAATAAGTTAAATTCCCTCACAAGAGACAACTGCAGAAGCAATCATGCCCCCCACCCACCCCCTTTTTTTTACAGCAGAAACTCAAGCATTAGATCAGCAGTGTTTGGGTCCCAGTATCCCCTGAGTATTTTGCTGCCATAAAAAGTTCAGAAATAGCTCTCACATCAGTTCCTATCCATGGCCTTATCTTAGCATAACTGCTAACCTATTGCACTGGTATGTGCTAGTACTTTAACCTGAGAAATGAGCATACAGGAACTCACCTCTTTTCTCTTTTTTCGTGACAGGCAGGCTGACTCCCTGTTTTTGATCATCCTCTGTTGCCTTTTTAATGCCTTGCTCTACATTAAAAAAAAAAAAATCATCATAAAAACCTGCGCTTGGAAGCGAAGTGATGCCACTATACAAACAGGAACCATGTAGGATACTACTGCTATGGCACTCTTATTGTGTAGAGATTGTAACAACTATGGGTATCTAATATAATAGAAACTAGGCTAGGTCAACGAAGGTGAAATGTTTGGAGTAAAATCAAGAGCCCATTACCACATCCGAAGGCCAATTACCCAGTGGTGAGTGGCACTGTGCATGCTTTTCTATCGACTTATTACCCACTTTCCTTCTCATTATTATATTCAAACTATGCGC
This sequence comes from Rhipicephalus sanguineus, assembly GCF_013339695.2. Classification (NCBI taxonomy): domain Eukaryota; kingdom Metazoa; phylum Arthropoda; class Arachnida; order Ixodida; family Ixodidae; genus Rhipicephalus; species Rhipicephalus sanguineus. Next base: position 12,611 of record NW_023614646.1, read on the forward strand.
TTCAAAGTTATTCAATAATAATCACTATTTATTCACTTCAAACCAGAGAACTTACATTCGCACAAGCCTATCATAAACCTTAGCTCCAAATCCTGTCATTGCAAGCAATTTAGTACAGTAGAATTCCATTACTGTGGTTTAAGTGACTTCGATTTTTCAGCTGATTCTATATCATCCAGAGGCCTCACCACCACCCCATACATTTCTATGAAACCAAACTTTCACTGTTTCAACTATGAAATTGACCTTCACCAGATAATCGTAACTTGGCTGGTGATTTTACATGTGCCTGCCACCAATGTTGACCGCAGTAATGGCTCTGCTTACATAGAAACAGCATCAGACTTCACGGTGCATGTGTCAAACATGTGCCATCCCCACTGAAATCACGTATTTTCAACCTGCTTCAGGAAGACATTGTGAAAACAGTAGCTCACAATGAATTATTACAGCACTTACTTGATTCTAGCACATTAAAAAATTTTTTTGCTAGAAACTTCATCCAAAATTTCCTCCAGCAGTGCAATCTGATGTGAAACCAAACCAAAAAGTGCGTTCACAATGACCTAGTCACAGACTGGCTGGCCACTGTCATCGCCAGTGCCATCACAAAATAGCGACCATGGATGGTGAGTTTGGACAGCGTGACGATGACATGCCGCCTGCAGTCTGATTACAAGTGCACTTTTAAAATCAAATTATTTTACTTGTTCAGCTAGCAGCAACAAGTCGCATCATGCGTTGTCAGCATTCCGAAGAATTGCACGCATTGCAGGATGGACTAGCAATGTCATTAGTGTGGTGTGGACAATTATCTAATTTGCAAGTGTTGGAGCCTATTTATAAGCGCAAGGCATTAAACATGCTACTGACCGCAAGGAGAACAACATATTTTGTTCTACATAGCAATAAAGTGCTGCCTAAAAGTGATGATGATGGGCATTAATTCAATAAAGTTTCATTCTATCAAGACACACCTGGCTGGTTTCCTCTTTTTATTATTGCAGGAATCTGAGCTACATTTTGTTTTTGTTTTCTTGCTGAAAAATTGGGCACACATTTGACTTCTACATAGTTTAGGTGCCCTAATGTCATTTTTATGGTCCTTTACTACTTTGGACCCATAAAATGTAAGTGCCTCGGGTCGGGGACGTGTTGAAATTGGGGCAAAACCTGCCAAATGGGTCAATGATGTGTTTAGTTGTTTTTTTTTCTGCCTCTTGCTTAGCTCAAGCCACCAGACAATTCAGCCAACTTTGTCTCTTGTCAGTCCCTTGAGAGCCGAATCAACGGAAGTCAACGGTATTGCAACCAAAAGCATTTGGTAAGCAAGGAACAGGCAAGTAAAAAAGAAGTGCTCAAAAATAGCAACCTCATAAAGATATGTGAAGAAGACCTTGAGGTATGTCATGTGGCCAGTTGAAATTTTCTTTTCTTTTTTTTCCCCTTTAACATCTAGTAGTTACATATACAGAGCAAACAGCCGCACGGTTGACAAATTTCCTCACACAGAATTCATATCACAGACAACATAACATGACACAAAGGTATATATTACTAAACTTATAATAACACTCACATCACTAAGCTGTTGAATGAGTGTGGCCGAGGGTCCATAGATGACAGGGGGATTGGAGACTGCGACAGGTTCCGTCTTGACAATGGGCAAAGTTGCAGATGTAGTACTACTGAGGCTGACTGCAGGGACCACATTGTTGAGGGTAGGAATAGTCACCTTGGCCACTTTTGGTATTGCCTGTGAAGTTACAATCTTGGGCGCCACAGCTGCTGTCTTGACAGTGCTGGCGCCAGTGGTTGGTGTCTTAATTGTGAGCACTCCTTGTGCTGTAAGCTGATTAAATTCCTCCTGAGTCAGCGTCAGTGTCTTTTGTGCTGTCAAAGCAACAAGTCATAATAGATATAACAGTCAGGTGGATGCCAATTATTGAGCCAGCAACTGCCACCATGTTAATATGTACCTTTCCACTAACAGCGAGTCCTACACAAGCATAAAACAAGTTTATGGGTTGCATTTGAACAGGATAATCACTCGCCAAGGAATCAATATCACGAAGCTCAAGGTACACATACTTCGTTCAGTGCTATAAACCATAATTCCACTCCGACTCACTGTCACATTTCACTACTACTAGAAAGTGGCAAGCCAGACTGCAGCTTTACCCATCACCATCACTGGTGTTCTTCAGTGCAGGCATTATAGAACACTTCATTTCAATGGCTTGACTGAAAAATCAAGTGGTTTCAAATAGCTATTCAGCACATTAAAACTGCAGCTACTGCCAACTTACAGCAGCTGAAATAAAGGCTAGCCACCTACTGACAGCAATGGCTAGCTGGTTTTTGCATATTTTCATTGTTCTGCTTACCCCTACAACATGCTTATGACTGAACTTCCAGTCAGAACGAGGATGACTGCTTAATAAGCTTCAAGTGGCATTCTGAGGTGAATTTTAACTTCTATAGAATAATTTTACATAAATAACTATGCCACTGTGAAGCTGCAGTGTGTCCAAAAGTCATCATGTGATAATGGCCCATGGTGCAGTACTGAAGCATCACTCGACTGTCATTATAATAAAATGTATCATGAATGGCACAGGTATCGCAAGAGTTAAATGTAGTTGCTTTTAGGTCAGCATAAAAGTAACTACATTTAACACATTTCTGTTTCATATAATATAGCCACCAACGGTTTTAAACTGAAAACCATAAAAAGATTATTATCTAAATAAGCAAATATTTCTTCAGTGATTGGAGATTTGGAGGCCTCCATCTCATACCTGTAAGGATTTAAAAAATTGCTGGGGTTTTAAGTGTCAAAACCACAGTGTTATTATGAGGAATGTTGTAGCTGGGACCCTGGATCAATTTTGACAACCTAGGGTTCTTTAACATACACCTTTATCTCAGTACACAGGGGTTTTTGCATTTCGCCTCCACAGAAACACTGTCACCATGGCCAGGAATCCAACCCATGTCCTTGCGTAACACATTAGCCACTAGCTACTTCACCAGGTTGTTTGTGAAGACATCTTTCCCCTTTCTTCAGACATCATGGCATCTAAGGAGGTGACAGTGGTGTTCAGCACTGTACTCTGCAGTGTGAAACAAGTGTGTTTGCTCTGTGCAGTGCTATCATCTATTGTGAAACTTTCCTTCAGTCAGAATGCATGTAGGAAGCATTTTTAAATTTTTCGCAAGCTTTTTTTCTTGCACATTATAAACCATAAAGGCTAGCAAAGCGAAAGGTGAAATCTCTAGAACATGAAGTTGCTACAGATGCGACAAATGCCTCTCTTCTTTCCTAACACTGCCCTCGTCCCACTCCAGCACATTTTTCCCGACCAAACTGATGGCAACAGAAGTGGTGAGTTTCCTGTGCTTTTATTGCCATGCACACCTGCTTTGGCAAGTTTCCCCGACAACAACGGCAACAGCACAAGCAGAACTTCTCTTCTACATATACCGTCTACCACTCTAAGTTTTTCCAATGGTGGTGGTGATAGCACTTCTGCCTCAAAGAATGACATGAGCCATAACAGAAACACTGGTGCTTCTCACTGCCTCGGTTAGATACCTAGCTGGCAATCCACCGTGCACAATGGCGGCCAAATAAAGCTATTCTCTTTGAAAGTCTTATTACACTCTACAAGCAAACACCAACACGTCTTTGAAGCATTCACCTCTTTCCACGCCCGACCTCGGCGGTGAGGATACCATGACAACAGAAGGAGCCACCCGAGGAGGTGTCACTGGAAAGTGTGCTGAGGTCGACTTTGATGTAACGGAAGAAGCTGATACAGTTAGCAAGTACCCTGGGCAATCCAGTAAATGTGGAGGAGTGCTGGAGCCACTCTGTGTAGGTGGGGTGTCAGGAGGTGTGTCGGGAACAGAGGTTGGGCTTGGTGCTAAGGTTGGGTCAGACGTATGGACCTGAAAGAGCAAAAGATTTGAATGAGCAGTTTATAACAGAACACACAAAAAACACATACCATATTTCCCGGCATATAAGAGAGAACTTTTTTTCCATGTGTTTGTTGGTTCGTCTTATACAATGGCACGGCATATATGAAAAAAATCATGCGCACTTCTGCGACCAATATGTGTTTTTTTTTGCACAAGTATGACAAACCATGCACAGCAGGATTAAAAAAAGAACAGAAATCTAACCTTGTTTAAACAGTGGAACAACAGTGTCTACAGATCTCAGCTACTTGCTGTTTAAACAGTACACATGCCATAGTAAGGCCGCTATTGTCATGCACACTATTTTGCTGTTATAGGTCAGCTTTTTCTTGAACGGAGCATTAAACCAATGGTACCAACACAATGAATAGGATAAAGGCACCATATGTTTCTTTGTTGCATTGTGGTGCCTGCCATCTACCCGCTGCTTGAACAAAAGCACTACATCGTTATCATCATCATCAGTTTACGTTCCAAGGGTCTCAGCATCAAGCAGCCCCAGCGAATGAGCAGGCCAGCGAGGTTAGGACGAATGGGCATGTGCACTGCGACACTTTTGATGACAGCAGGCACCGAGCTGCCAGACAGTGCATGTATGCACAATGCCACACACTCACATGGTCTCCAAACTTTTGAGTGCGGCTATACAAGTGGGCATAATAATGTCCCATCTGCTGATCTCCACTAATATTGCCTCTTCCTGGTGGAGAACAGTGGTCCCATCATGCTGAACAAGTTCAAAATAGGTGTAGTGTCTTATAAGCAGGTGCACATTATACACCAATTTTTTTTCTGCAAAAGTCACAAAATATAGGGGTTCCAGAGAAATGGCAGGAAGAGGCAGATGGAAGCTTGCGATGAAAAAATCCGTAAACAGGGGGTGGGTGCTCGAGCCGACGTTTCGACAAGTGGACTTGTCTTCTTCAAGGCTGGAACTCCAGCCTTCAAGGCTGGTTCCAGCCTTGAAGAAGACAAGTCCATTTGTTGAAACGTCGGCTCGAGCACCCACCCCCTGTTTACGGATTTTTTCATCAAAATACAGGGGTGCATCTTATACAAACGTGCAACTTATAGACCGGAAAATAGAGTAAAAAAAATGTGGAAAAAAGATGGGCATGCCTATACAATGTTAGTCATTGAAGAATCATGATTAATGAGTGGACACCCTAAAAAATTACACCAGTGTCAGAGTTCAGAGTTATACCGGTGTCAGAAGAGGCAACAGGAGCTTCTGTGAATTTCCCAAACCTATTGCACGACCTAAAAGACACAGTCTGAAAATTATAATTTTGACCTATATATGGTAGTTTCTCTCTCCGTTTGACAGCAATTCTTAAGCCATGCCAGCAGAACAGCACCATGCTGTCATTGCCGACAGCTATGGACCATGGCTGTTGGCAATAACAGGATGGCTCATGGTCCACCAAAAGCGACAAATTCAAGAACTGCAAAAAGCACAACTAGCACAAATAAGCATAGCACAAAATACATGTTTCTGATAAAACTAGAATGCATACCTGGGCTTCAGCACGATGGGGGGACTATATTGTGTGCTGCCTTTCCCAAAAACTAATGCTTTCTTACAATTTTTGCACTCTCCCAGAGACCATAGCGATGGACCAGCCATGTTAACAGAATAAGTTGGCCATGAAAAGGTGAAAAGACTAGCATAGAATTGAGCAGAATGCATTGCTGCAACTAACAGCCCAGCAGTCTGCTTGAGTGGGTTGGTTGGTGCATAGTAGCTGAAGAATAAAACAGCGCTTAACACTTTCGTGACCGCGGAAAAATCGGTTGTTTTTGGCTAGTCCAGGAAATATTTTTTTCCTGCCACAGAATATAGTTCATGCTAAAGTGTAGGGTATCAAACGATAGAGGAAGCATTGGTCCTTCCAAACAGTATTAATTTCAAACAACGGATTTATTTCGAATATAATAAAAAATTATCAAACAAAGAAAAATGCACCAAAAAGAAAGATTCATGAACAGATCAATGCTACTCTGCAAGGGTTAAACTTTTAAAAAAATCGAAATATACTTTTTGAAACGCAAAGCCCTCGTAGAATAATAGTGGAAATATAAGCTCTGTAAGTACAAAGTTTATTTACATAAATACAAGAATATAGGCACTAGCGCCTATCATGCCACCGCGCAATGCAGGTTCTTGACGCGGTGAAACAAAGACTGGCTGCGCATGTTTCAGGAAAAAAAATTTTTTTTTCTGTTTGACTTTCCTAGCATAGTTTGCAGTTCTGGTATTTTTCAATTTTCCTGTGTATTTGTTAAAATGAACAGTGTAGCCTGTTCCAAATCTGCAAAAATCCATATAATACCCTCATTCGACTCTTTCCTCGCTCATATACTGCCGAATACCATACCGACCTTCACATTTCACTATTTTCTCATCCACTGAAAGGTTCCGACAGGGTTAAGAGATAGCGTAGAAAAATTGCTCATGTGTTGCAATAGATAAGACACGTGGTGAAGATTTTCGTGGGATGCGACGGTCGTCTTCTTCAGATCAGAGACACTCAAGAAGCCTTGAACCTTTTCCGTGGCATCACTGACGGTGGACGAAGGCCTCGAAATATGTGTCGTTGACACCAACACCAATGCATGCGCGGGACTTCAACGATTACCATGTACACATGGAGTGAGACGAACTTGCTCATCTTCTCTTCAGTAACCTCCATCATGGATCCGTCCCTCTCACTGTATGTTGGCTTTTCGAAAGTATGCATCCACGCATACATATCTGTGTGGTTGCATATCTCTTTGACGACTTCTGCGGTAAAAAACAACACGAAGACGCCGCCGCGCAGCACACTGGAGCGTTGGGTCAAAGTCCGCTCCACGCCGTCTTCGCGAAGAGAATTGCGCTCCTTCTGCAGCCGGCGCCAAATGCTCCCGCCCGAATGAAGTTAACACCTTGCAGATAACAGCTGTTATTTTAAGAACGCACCGGATACGTTTACAACCGACGCGCGGCAGCGATAAAACGACCCGAGGGAGAAGACGAAACTTACCGGCGGATAGCTGCTGATGTTCCGGGGAGGTTTGACGTACTTTCACCGTCCGTACTGAAGCCTGGCGAATCAAAGTCGTCTTCCGTGTCTGTGGTGCTACCATCATCCAGAGATTCCCGCTCATATTAATCGGAATCCGTCGAAATTTGCCGTTTCTGTGGAGTACCCGCGAGCGGCGTCGACGCGAAGTCAGAAAGCAACGAGCGCGCCACCTACCCGACTGCGAACGAGCTTTAAAAATCTCCCGCGGTGGAAAAAACAAACTCGCAACAAAACTGATAAAAAACATGTTATTTTATACTTTGTATTGCGTTAGCTGTCCAGAACCGCTCAGAGAGTGCCAAAACTTGATCTTGAAGTCATCGATAACATACTATCGATGGGAATAGGTGCGGTCACGAAAGTGTTAAGACGGTACGTGATAAGGACACAAGACGCATTCATCATCCATTAACAGGCCAGAATTGCTTTGCCCAACATCCACGAGGAAACAACTTTATCCTTTTACAGCTTGAGAAGCATTCCAGCTAGAAATTTATTTCCTGTAGAGCTTTTCTTTAAGAAAACAGAAAATATTTTGAAAGCTTTAAATTGTATTCGATACTTCTTTTTGTTTTCTTTTGAGATGGATGTATAATCTTGTTTGAACTAAATTTTAAAAGAAAAAATATTAGTTCTGTAAAATATGTGTTGCTTTAATAATTAAGATATCCCTTTGAAATTTACGTTATTCAATATCACATTTATTTGGCTAATTTTCCTGCATTTAGTGTTCTAAATGTAACAGCTTCTCCAGAAAGAGAATAACTAAAAGCCACATAAACATGCTCCCATGATCATGAAAGGGTTAACAAAAACATACTGTAACTAAGATGGCTGATGAGAATGGGGGAGGGGGAAATAGCAACATTCCCACTTAAGTAACCCTTTCTTACTAATTATGACTTAATGCAACCATAAATTGAAGCAAAGCATGCCCGAACTCATGTACAAAGCACTCAAATAGACTTGCATAGCAAGCACAGATTTTTCACCGGATATGACTTTTTTCATAAATCATTCTAGATTAAAGGTTCTTCCCTAAGCACTTTCAGAAAAATTTTCAAGAATATTGCAATAAAAAAGCTTACATTATAAGAAATGTGTCTGGGTCTGGACAGCTGTACGTAGACTCCCGGGAGCAGGGCTCCATTTTTACATCAGTTGGGGAGATGTTTAATTCATTTAAAGCTGAAGTTTTTGTCACTCTGTGAACTGCCATATTCAGCTGTAGATGACTGCAACAAGAGAAACAAAGCAAAAAATGACTATTTCTTGGGAATCTTCATAAGATATCAACAGCTATGCAGAAGAAACTAATTTGGAACACATGTAAGCCACAAGTATATTAACTACATTCTTACGTTATAGCATTTTTGGCACACACTAAATTATTGAACATGACTAGTAGAATGACAATGTTAGTGTCGTATAAGTCATTCTTTACAACTAGTCATTTCACAGATGTGCTTTTGGAGCAGCAGTTACTTTAAAAATACATCTCCAAAAAGCCAAGTAAAGATGCAAGCTATTACCATCACACTGTTTCTGCAGAGCCTCATATAGCTAAAATTTCTCACCACAATAAGCAAAGGCATTGACAATGGCTAAATATTGGTTCTAAAAGAAGTTTGGGGCAGATTTCTGGCACCCTTCACTTCACCTTATCACCACAACTTGTTCATTTGATTTGCTTCATTTATCATCCGCCTGGCAGTTATGTCTTCTAATGATGGCCAATAATGTTCATGAGTGACGTACTCAAAAAGAGCACAGACAACAGCACACAAGACGACAACACAGTGCCGATGTTGTCATCTTCTCATGTCATGTTGTCCAAACTGTTTCTTCAGTACATCAAACTTCAACGAACTAGCGCAAATATAGCACGCTTTCATGATATTTAAAGAAATTTGTTGCCTGTACCACGATCATGGTATGGCATCCCTTATAATAAGCTGCTACACTAACATAGCTGATGTTCACTCATTCCCAACTAGCTTATTTGTAAACAAGGTTCCACTGTTACGTAAAGAAAAAAAATGCTTATCATTACATACATGTATACATGATCAAGTTCATGTATTCAAGAAACCATACTGCAGGTATCACAGAAGTGCAAACAGGTACAATTGTAATGAGCTGATCATAATGATGTAAAAGGCAGCGCTAGGACGAATACAAAAGAACAAGAAGAAGACAGGGCATGAGCTGTTGTTTTTGCCGCGTATGTTTTCCTGCTCAGTTCACTATGAATTTCACCATGAATGTTTTCCTCTAGGATATGCCCCCCCCCCCCTACCTGTTGATATCATCTTGATGGGGTTCGCTTCCACATCTGTGATAAATTTTCTGCATGTAACAAAGCTGGCTGCATATACAGGGAGTTTTTTTCAATAAAAACTGACAGCACATGTCCTATCTTCTTCTTGTCCTTTTGTATTTGTTCTAGTGTGCCTTTTACATCATTATGAATCCAAACCAATTTGCCCACCTATCTGTTATTCTGTAATGAGCTGCACTGTCAGTCAATCCAATACACTTGGAAAGGCAAAGCACGAAAACAAGAATCGACAATCCTCTCCATCCTTTTGTGTCTATATTTCCACTGAGCAGGCACCATATACAGTGTTCTATGAGCAATGTCAAACATGCACCAAGTTACGGGGAAATTATACAAGTATACCTTTCTACAGATAACCACAGATGCAAGAGAATGAATTGCACACTTGGGAATACCATAAAAAAACACAACTGGCAATATAACAGCTCTAATATCTATGAATTTGCATGGTTTATTTCTCTGGCATTAAAGAATCTGACTTAATCAAAAAAAAGACCTTCAGCTTCTGTTTGGAATGGGAAATAAATCTAGCAGTATGGCAACAGTTACAATAGCGAAATTGATTCTCGGCATTAACAGCATTGTGACTAAACAAAATTAAACAAAGGAAACTTCAGTTTCTGTTTGAAATCGAAAATATTTTTAAATAGGACTAAAATTAGCAGTAAGACAACTAGGCTTACTTTTGCAACAGATTGCCATATGATTGTTATAAAACAACATTAAGTTCAAGGTTTTGGCCCTTTATATGTATCTATAAAACTTCAGCATTTACCACATATAATTCACAGCTGACAAAGTGCAAATAAAGGAAGTTTATATTGAGAACATAAAACAAACATTAACTCAACCCAGGTTGTTTTATCCCCTTATAGAATTAAAAGCATTTCAACATTTTCCTTTACAACAAAAGAAAATTTATGAGGTGGTGCCAAGATGCTTTGAGACTGACTCAGTTTGAAGTCATTCATGTACACTCATACACTGGCCCCCGTGAAATAGTCCCCTTGCTCAGCATTACAGTGTTCCCACCATTACTGTCATGTCGCAATTATGTTCCAAAATACTTCTTTCTGGAAGAAGTCAAGCACCTTTTTGTGATTTGAGCTTGAATAACACACTAGTGTCACAATGCTGACTTTGGGTAGGGTTTGTAAACAACTTCAGGAAGAGAGTGAAATAGTGTGTGGCAGATCCAATGAGCAAGGTAGAGAGCATGTTGTTTCTGTTAAGAAAATCATGTGTGTGGATTGATGAGTGAGAGGAGACACTGTCTTTGTCCTGCATTCAGCTCCTCATGTGCCCCAGATCAGCCCATAATTCCGAACAGCCCCCTTCAGAAGCACTTGAATTTGGCTGAAAAAATCTGAAATCATATTCTAGTCATTTGGGACACATTCCTGACGCACGATGCTGCAAGTGCCAAAAAAACGCGATGAGCATGAGCTTTGCCAAGCTGTGGACACGCCTAGCCTTTCTTTGTCGTGGAGACAATGCGCTTTTTCTCAGCAATTACTGTAGCTTCATCTTACAATCTTACCCATACACCTAAGTATCATATCTAGTGATGAGCATTGACATGAACTACGAGTAATTAATAAGGATCAGCTCCAGCTTTTGCCCTATTCCAAAAATTACAAATGAAGCTCTAATGTCACAATTTTGATATGATCACTTAAATCAAGCTGAAATCGCAGAAGGCATGGCAGCCACACTTCGATGAAGGCGAAATGCTAGAGACCTGTGTATTTAGATTTAGGGGCACGTTAGAGAACACCAGATAATAACATTTCCGGAGCCCTCCACTACGGCGTCCCTCATAATCATATCGTGATTTGGGACATGAAACCCCAACAATTATTGAAATCACTGAAGGGTGCTCAACCCCTTCCAGAAAGAAGACCTTTAGAACATAATCGCAAAGCTGCAGTAACACTGAGAAACACGGTATTGTGATGCAAACGGTCTATTTCAAAAGTGTCAGTGTATGAATGCATATAAATAGATAAATTAGTTTTTTCAAAGCAGAGCCAGTAACAAAACATTCTGATACCACCTCGTAATTGCAGGTCAAATCATAATGAAAGGGCTGCAAAGTTCTTCCACTTAGAGCAACCAAATATCAAGCAAGATGGCAGCGAAACATGCAGGGCTCTCACGAAGCTTAACTGCTTAGGCGTTATGTCTGTCATGCCCAAAGAGTTTTTTAAATGCCCAAGCGTGAACAACATTGACAGGTTGGCGATGCCTTCTGTTGAACATGCACAGATAAGTTTGTGTCTCCCATCTCTACTGGTAGAATGTGACGCTTGAGTTTATACATGTTTGGCATTTGCATTATCTTGTTCATTCTTGTGTCATAAGTGAGTTCATCAGGACAACAACCAATAAAACTGGCCACACAAATTTTTTTCATGTTAACAGCAATGTAATTAACCTTTTATTATCAGTAGCTTAGTACTATTTACTATTTACAAATAGAACACGACATGCCATGGGAGCAGGTACAATAATTTCACAGTGGCATTTCCAGCTTGTATACTATGTTGGCACCCTTTCTCAATTGTAGAGCTTTGCATGAATAATTTTAACAATTTTGGTCCTACATATGGTCCATATGAGCAAGGCACGAAACCTAGTATCCATGGATTCGACGAACAAATGTACACATGCGTATATTGCAGCAAGACCATAAACATATGCAGATGCATAAACCTCAGCTCCAAAGCAGCCATGAAATGCAGCTAACAATGCAACACTCGCTCATCTCCCTAAGTTGCATCACCACTGAAACTTAAGCAATCAATAGAAAACAGGTGGTCTGCTTATCCGAGCGCACTTTAATTGTACTTACATGGAGAATGTGATCATAAACATCGTCATCACTCATATCTTTGAAGACTGCAATTGAAAAAAAAAAAGTTCCATGAGGATTTGTGTTTATAAACATAAGAACATGCGCCACTTTTGCACCTCAATACAAAAACCCATTCCAAAACCCATTCCACACAAGCAAAAACATGCCAGAAACACCTCATAACAGTAAGACAATGAAAACAGCAGCCAGGTAAGTACTTAAAATGTGGCTACTATATGGAAGCAAACATATGCACCTTGTTTATTCCGAAAGAAGCCATGGGAGAAAACTTTACATAATCTAGAGTAGGCTGTCTTCTCGTGATGCCCTACTCAGAGAAAGCTAAATTCTACCAACTTAAGAAAAACAGAGAACCTTGACAAGGAATGAAGTCAACCAGTGTTGCAATGTGGGCATGTTTGTATGGCATCTTGGAATGATTTTGTAGCTCATATAAATGGGCTACATTAAATATTATATATATATTATATATATATATAAGAGAAAAAAATAACCTGATGATAGTTTAGTTAGTGTAGTAGCCCATTTCTGCGTGCCAGAGAGTGCAAGATGCAAGCAT
>NW_023614647.1:0-18884 GCF_013339695.2 Rhipicephalus sanguineus
GGTTTGTTTGTTTGTGTGTTTATTAATACTGTCAACCCCAAGCTGGGGTTTTACAGGAGTGGAAAACACATACAATGAAATAGCATACACATAAATGCTGAAATTCAAGCAAAAAAAAAGAAAGAAGAAAGGTCATGAAATACGTACAAAATAGAGACATACAGCGAACACAGGCATTTACACTAAAAGACAAAATTAAACACAGGCATGTGCACTTGCATTCTGCGCATTGAAAACAACAATTAACAAAGCGAGAGGCAATATACATTGACATCGTGAATTATAGGAATAAAAAAAACAAAAAAAATACTATGACGCATCTATTTCGGAGAAAATAAGCGATTCTAAAGCTGCAGAAAACGCTGTGATAGAGGAAGACATCGCGACTGTGTTTGGTAGTTCATTCCATTCTTTAATTGCCTCGGAAAGAAGCTGTATTTAAATGCGTCGTTTCGGGTGGCTGGTGGCTGTATATATAAAGTGTGTTTGTGTCTAGAGCGCGTATCTGGAGAAATTTCAAAAGAAATCATAATGAGTAATTTTAACCTGACTAACGAATAATGAGGAATAGAAATTCAAACGGTCCAGTACTTAGTCTAAAGTTCTAAGGCCTTGTACGGTTTGCACGGTTGCAAAGTCTCGGGAAGCAGGATAGTGCAATGCGTTGATATTTAATTGAATGATAAACCTTGGCAGCCATTCTTTGAACTTTCATCCAGTTTATATAGGTTTAGTGGTGGTGTGAGGGTCCATACTATTGTTAGAAATATGAATTATGGGTCCGTACTAGCATTTGGTACGCAAGGACTTTTTTACTTCGGGTGTTGCGTCATGTAACTCTTCGCCTCAGAACCCCATAGAGTTTGTTTGCCTTTCTACAGGTGACGTCTATGTGAGTATTCCACCTCATATCTGGAGGGAATATTAGCCCTAAATATTTTATATTCTGTTACCCTTTTAGATCGTGGAAGACCAATATGTAATTATATTTGAGAGGTACCTTTTTTCTTGTTATGCTCATGCAAACTGATTTACGGGGTTTAGAGTCATCTGCCATTCATTACACAATAGTAAAATTTTGTTTAAGTGTTGTTCAGGTCTACCTGGTCTCTCAGGATGTGATCTGTTATATAACGCAGTCATCGCAAACAATCTCACGGGGAACAGGACAATCGGAGGGGCAGGTCATTTTAAAAATAAGAAATAAAGAGGCCCCAGAACACTGCCTTGAGGCACACCGGATACAACGGGTCTGGACGTCGATTTAATTTTATTTATTCTACGTACTGTGTACGAGAATAGAGGCATGAAATGAACCATTGAGTACTATTTGAGTTTCTGAATATTCATTTACTTTAGTAAGAGTTTGGGATGCGAGACCTTATCGAAGGCTTTGGCGAAATCTAAGAAATTAGATCAATCTGTTCCCGTCGATTAATTGCCTGCGCAAAATCGTGAACTGTAACAACAAGCTGCGTTACTGTAGATAATCCCCTTCGAAAGCCGTGTTGCACTGGTGATAATAAATTGTGAGGTGTCTAAAATAATTAGAGAGATGCTTACACATTATATGCTCAAGCAGTTTGGAGCAGGTACTCGTAAGAGAGATAGGCCTGTAGTTACCCACTTTTGAAGTGTTCCCCTTTTGTGAACTGGTATTATTTTAGCTTCTTCCAGGCTAGAGGAAATGAGGCCTGATTAATTGAAGTTGAAAGATTATAGTAAGAGACTTTGCGACCCATTGAGCATATCTATAGCAACTCGTTCGGAATGCCGTCTGGACCAGGGGATTTCTTAATGTCAATGTGTAGAAGAAGGTTTAACACTCCTTCTTCGTTGATTAACGGGTCGGATACCGGAGGGCGATTGGAAGCGTCAGAAAGGGACGGAAGGGGCACCATCATCTTCGGTGAAAACAGAAGAAAAAAAAGAATTGAAATTTTCCGCGCGTTCAAGGGCAATTTTTTCATCGACTCGGTTTATTCTGTTTCTCGGACGGGTTTACATACCTCCAGAATTTTGCTAGGTGCTTCGTACAGAAAATTTTTTCAAAGTTACATTAAAAATCTTTCCTTAGATTCCTTGACAAGACGATTTAGATCAAGCCTCATGTTATGAAGTGAGTCTTGTTCTGGGCACTTGGATCACGAGAACAAGCTTTTCTCTTCCTTTTAATCCTCCGTTTGACATGAATTATATCTCTCGTGATCCAAGGGTTATTTCTTTACACTTTTTAAAACTCTTAGGGATAAACCGCCTAATGCATTCCATTGTTATATTATGAAAATATTCCCACAAGGAGTCAGAGCTACCATTTGATTCATAAATAGCAGTGAAGTTACCAAACGACCTTTCAAGAAAATCCAAAACACTAACATCATCGGCAGCTTCAAAGTTCAGATAAGTGATGCCCGATTTCTGCTGTGAGGTGCGCGACGACATGCTCATGGACAGTATAATCATCTTGTGGTCTGATAACCATCTTCAACAAGGCAATCATTCACATATGAAGTCAAAGCATTGGATAATAAATTAAATCAAGTACAGAGGACCGTGTTGCACATACTCTAGTGAACTCATTTACAACCTGATGTAAATTGAAAGAGAATATTAAGTCGAGAAATAAGTCACAAGAAGCATCATGTGAGTCGACGGCCACATGCGAATGCCAATCAATAGCCGGAAGATTGAAATCACCTAGTAAGATGATATTGTCTTTTTCTCTAAAGTGGCTGTCCATGAATCTTCTTAGTTGCAAAATGTACTCAACAGGGGAGTTTGGAGGTCTGTAGACCCCGCCTATAAACACTGTGCGATTATTTAGTTTTGTTTTAATCCATACGGCCTCAATACCATCTGCTGCGTCGAGGAACTATAAATAATGCCTTTCTTGACTAAGAGAGCAACTCCACCCCCTCTTCCATCACGATCCCTCCGAACCATTGAGTAACCGGGTGGAGCGATTCAGTATCAGGTATAACTTCGTGCAACCATGTTTCCGTAATTAAAATAATATCAGGTTCGTGATCGATAACCAAGGCTTCAAGCATATGTGATTTATTTTGATACACTTCGGGCATTTAAGTGATTATTTTAAAATTATCTTCTGACCCTGTGCCTGTCACTTATCACGTGTTGCATCATCATTTCCAAGCTTGCATCTTTCGGCACGCGCTTCATTCCAGCAGTAAAGAGTATTGTTTACCCTCAGCTTATCAAAAACAAGTTTTACCTTCTTTCCTGCCTTTCTTTCTTCGATTGCAGAGTCCCAAAGTTTTTTTCTTATTCCCTGTACTCTTTCGAGAAGTCCTCGCTGATACTGTAATCCGTATCCGTCAGTCTTGAGCACCTCTGCAAGACTTTCATTTTATCCCTATAGGTCTGCCAGCCTAAGGATGACGGGGCGAGTTTTGCCAGAATTTTTTTTCCTATCCTATGAATTCTCTCAATAGACGTTATGTTTACCTTTAGGGTAGAGCTAAAGATTTCATCGTTTACTTTTTTTAGTAAGTTTCTTCTTTTCATTCTCATCTTCTGCTACTCCCCTTATGATAAGGTTGTTTCTTCTCGAACGATTTTCCAAATCGTCCACCTGATCAAGCAGACTAGATGATTTGTCACGACATTCAGCCACAATTGTTTCAAGAGTTGCGAGCCTGTTGCGAGTCTCATCCTAAGCTTTGCACCTTAGTCTCAATAACAAGAAGCCGATTTTGCATGTCTAGGATTTTAGTTTTCAAACGAATTTTGCTTTTCTTGAACCGCTGTTAGTTTAGACAAGATTTCTTTTTGGTTCTGGAGCATTTCTTTGCATACTGCGTCCGTTATAGGCCCCGGATTCAGCTCGACATCGCCAGAAGAGACTCAACAACAGACCCACAATAGAAAAACAGTCACATACACAGTCAGCCAAAACTTGTGGACACGGCAGCACTATAAGAGCTATGAAATCGCTACGGAAGCTATCCTTCCGGTCACCAACCTGCATGAACAGCGGTACTTCAGGCGACATTGTCACGGCGATGCCCCGTGTCCACTGAAGCAGGTAGGCGATGGTCCCAGATTTAAAGCATACAGGCGGACCCTTGTGGGCATTGCGTGTTGACGTCATCGTGCTCCCAGGTGGCTGTCCGAAATGATCGTCGATGTGACGAAGCTGCTGATTGCAGACGCCCTCATGAAGCCGGAAGGGATCACCGCCCACACGGAAGGATGGCGGCAGGCCGCATCGTAGCGAAGCTCGTCGCATCCAGTTTGAAAAGATTCCGCGGCGCCTCCGTTATGAAGCGTAGGCACGCGCAAAGGACCTGCATGAACAGCGGTACGTCAGGCGACATTGTCACGGCGATGCCACCGTGTCCACTGAAGCGGTAGGCGATGGTCCCAGATTTAAAGCACAGGCGGACCCTGTGGGCATGCGTGTTGACGTCATCGTGCTCCAGGTGGCTGTCCGAAATGATCGTCGATGTGACGAAGCTGCTGATTGCAGACGCCCTCATGAAGCCGGAAGGGATCACCGCCCACACGGAAGGATGGCGGCAGGCCGGCATCGTAGCGAAGCTCGTCGCATCCAGTTTGAAAAGATTCCGCGGCGCCTCCGGTTATGAAGCGTAGGCACGCGCAAGGACCTGCATGAACAGCGGTACGTCAGGCGACATTGTCACGGCGATGCCACCGTGTACAATTGCAGATGGTTGTATTTTTGATTAAACGTATAAGCTTCTAGCCATCAGAAACGACCTATTTTGCGATTTTACGTCGTTTTGTAGTGTTTGGAGACGATTGGAGGTGGTGGAAATTCTCATCAAAGATATGAGCTTCTACCTTTCAAAAACGTTTTATTTTGCGATTTCACGCCGTTTCGTCGCGTTTGGAGGCGATTGGAGATGGTTGTATTTTTGATTAAAGGTATAAGCTTCTGCCATAAGAAACGACCTATTCTGCGATTAGACGACGTTTCATATTGTTTGGAGACGATTGGAGGTGGTGGAAATTTCATCAAAGATATGAGCATCTACCGTTCCGAAACGCTGTATTTTGCGATTTCAAGACGTTTCGTCGTGTTTGGAGACGATTGGAGATGGTTGTAATTTTGATTAAACGTATAAGCTTCTAACCTTCGGAAACGATCTATTCTGCGATTTGACGAAGTTTCGTAGCGTTTGGAGACGATTGGACAATGTTGCATTTTACGTAAACATATAAGCTTCTATCCTTCAGGAACGACCTATTCTGCGATTTTACGTCGTTTTATAGTGTTTGAAGACGATTGGAGGTGGTGGAAATTCTCATGAAAGATATGAGCTTCTACCTTTCAAAAACGCTTTATTTTGCGATTTCACGCCGTTTCGTCGCGTTTGGAGGCGATTGCAGATGGTTGTATTTTTGATTAAACGTATAAGCTTCTAGCCATCAGAAACGACCTATTCTGCGATTAGACGACGTTTCATAGTGTTTGGAGACGACTGGAGGTGGTGGAAATTCTCATCAAAGATATGAGCATCTACCGTTCAGAAACGCCGTATTTTGCGATTTCACGACCTTTCGTCGCGTTTGGAGACGATTGGACATGGTTGTATTTTGGATTAAACGTATAAGCTTCTAGCCATAAGAAACGACCTATTCTGCGATTAGACGACGTTTCATATTGTTTGGAGACGATTGGAGCTGGTGGAAATTCTCATCAAAGATGTGAGCATCTACCGTTCCGAAACGCTGTATTTTGCGATTTCACGACGTTTCGTCGCGTTTGGAGGCGATTGGAGATGGTTGTAATTTTGATTAAACGTATAAGCTTCTAGCCATAAGAAACGATCTATTCTGCGATTAGACGACGTTTCATAGTGTTTGGAGGCGATTGGAGAATGTTGCATTTTTGATTAATCATATAAGCTTCTACCCGTCAGGAACGACCTATTCTGCGGAGACGATTGGAGGTGGTGGAAATTCTCATCAAAGATATGAGCTTCTACCTTTCAAAAACGCTTTATTTTGCGATTTCACGCTGTTTCGTCGCGTTTGGACACGATTGGAGATGGTTGTAATTTTGATTAAACATACAAGCTTCTAGCCTTCAGTAACGACCTATTCTGCGATTTGACGACGTTTGGTCCGCGTTTGGAGCCGATTGCAGATGGTTGTATTTTGATTAAACGTATAAGCTTCTAGCCATAAGAAACGACCTATTCTGCGATTAGACGACGTTTCATAGTGTTTGGAGACGATTGGAGGTGGTGGAAATTCTCATCAAAGATGTGAGCATCTACCGTTCAGAAACGCTGTATTTTGCGATTTCACGACGTTTCGTCGCGTTTGGAGACGATTGGACAAGGTTGTATTTTTGATTAAACGTATAAGCTTCTAGCCTTTAGAAACGATCTATTCTGCGATTTGACGACGTTTCGTCGCGTTTGGAGACGATTGGACATGGTTGTATTTTTGATTAAACGTATAAGCTTCTAGCCTTTAGAAACGATCTATTCTGCGATTTGACGACGTTTCGTCGCGTTTGGAGACGATTGGAGAATGTTGCATTTTTAAAGATATAAGCTTCTATCCTTCAGGAACGACATATTCTGCGATTTTACGTCGTTTTATAGTGTTTGGAGACGATTGGAGGTGGTGGAAATCTACCTTTCAAAAACGCTTTATTTTGCGATTTCACGCCGTTTCGTCGCGTTTGGAGACGATTGGAGATGGTTGTAATTTTGATTAAACATATAAGCTTCTAGCCTTCAGTAACGACCTATTCTGCGATTTGACGACGTTTGGTCGCGTTTGGAGCCGATTGCAGATGGTTGTATTTTTGATTAAACGTATAAGCTTCTAGCCATAAGAAACGACCTATTCGGCGATTAGACGACGTTTCATAGTGTTTGGAGACGATTGGAGGTGGTGGAAATTCTCATCAAAGATATGAGCTTCTACCTTTCAAAAACGCTTTATTTTGCGATTTCACGCCGTTTCGTCGCGTTTGGAGACGATTGGAGATGGTTGTAATTTTGATTATACATATAAGCTTCTAGCCTTCGGAAACGATCTATTCTGCGATTTGAGGACGTTTCGTAGCGTTTGGAGACGATTGGAGAATGTTCCATTTTTAATTAAAGATATAAGCTTCTATCCTTCAGGAACGACCTATTCTGCGATTTTACGTCGTTTTATAGTGTTTGGAGACGATTGGAGGTGGTGGAAATTCTCATCAAAGATATGAGCTTCTACCGTTCAGAAACGCTGTATTTTGCGATTTCACGACGTTTCGTTGCGTTTGGAGACGATTGGACATGGTTGTATTTTTGATTAAACGTATGAGCTTCTAGCCTTTAGAAACTATCTATTTTGCGATTTGACGACGTTTGGTCGCGTTTGGAGCCGATTGCAGATGGTTGTATTTTTGATTAAATGTATAAGCTTCTAGCCATCAGAAACGACCTATTTTGCATAGTGCAATAGCGCAAAAAACACAGGGACACAGGCAATTCGTACCAACTAGCTCGGCTTTCCGTACTACGACCTATTTTGCGATTAGATGTTTCATAGTGTTTGGAGACGATTGGAGGTGGTGCAAATTCTCATCAAAGATATGAGCTTCTACCTTTCAAAAACGCTTTATTTTGCGATTTCACGCCGTTCGTCGCGTTTGGAGACGATTGGAGATGGTTGTAATTTTGATTATACATATAAGCTTCTAGCCTTCGGAAACGATCTATTCTGCGATTTGAGGACGTTTCGTAGCGTTTGGAGACGATGGAGAATGTTCCATTTTTAATTGAAGATATAAGCTTCTATCCTTCAGGAACGACCTATTCTGCGATTTTACGACGTTTTATAGTGTTTGGAGACGATTGGAGATGGTGGAACTTCTCATCAAAGATATGAGCTTCTACCGTTCAGAAACGCTGTATTTTGCGATTTCACGACCTTTCGTCGCGTTTGGAGACGATTGGACATGGTTGTATTTTGGATTAAACGTATAAGCTTCTAGCCTTCAGTAACGACCTATTCTGCGATTTCACGACGTTTGGTCGCGTTTGGAGCCGATTGCAGATGGTTGTATTTTTGATTAAACGTATAATCTTCTAGCCACCAGAAACGACCCATTCTGCGATTAGACGACGTTTCATAGTGTTTGGAGACGATTGGAGGTGGTGGAAATTCTCATCAAAGATATGAGCTTCTACCTTTCAAAAACGCTTTATTTTGCGATTTCACGCTGTTTCGTCGCGTTTGGACACGATTGGAGATGGTTGTAATTTTGATTAAACATACAAGCTTCTAGCCTTCAGTAACGACCTATTCTGCGATTTGACGACGTTTGGTCGCGTTTGGAGCCGATTGCAGATGGTTGTATTTTTGATTAAACGTATAAGCTTCTAGCCTATTAAACATACAAGCTTCTAGCCTTCAGTAACGACCTATTCTGCGATTTGACGACGTTTGGTCGCGTTTGGAGCCGATTGCAGATGGTTGTATTTTTGATTAAACGTTAAGAAACGACCTATTCTGCGATTAGACGACGTTTCATAGTGTTTGGAGACGATTGGAGGTGGTGGAAATTCTCATCAAAGACGTGAGCATCTACCGTTCAGAAACGCTGTATTTTGCGATTTCACGACGTTTCGCCGCGTTTGGAGACGATTGGACAAGGTTGTATTTTTGATTAAACGTATGAGCTTCTAGCCTTTAGAAACTATCTATTTTGCGATTTGACGACGTTTGGTCGGGTTTGGAGCCGATTGCAGATGGTTGTATTTTTGATTAAATGTATAAGCTTCTAGCCATCAGAAACGACCTATTTTGCATAGTGCAATAGCGCAAAAAACACAGGGACACAGGCAATTCGTACCAACTAGCTCGGCTTTCCGTACTACGACCTATTTTGCGATTAGATGTTTCATAGTGTTTGGAGACGATTGGAGGTGGTGCAAATTCTCATCAAAGATATGAGCTTCTACCTTTCAAAAACGCTTTATTTTGCGATTTCACGCCGTTCGTCGCGTTTGGAGACGATTGGAGATGGTTGTAATTTTGATTATACATATAAGCTTCTAGCCTTCGGAAACGATCTATTCTGCGATTTGAGGACGTTTCGTAGCGTTTGGAGACGATTGGAGAATGTTCCATTTTTAATTGAAGATATAAGCTTCTATCCTTCAGGAACGACCTATTCTGCGATTTTACGTCGTTTTATAGTGTTTGGAGACGATTGGAGGTGGTGGAAATTCTCATCAAAGATATGAGCTTCTACCGTTCAGAAACGCTGTATTTTGCGATTTCACGACCTTTCGTCGCGTTTGGAGACGATTGGACATGGTTGTATTTTGGATTAAACGTATAAGCTTCTAGCCTTCAGTAACGACCTATTCTGCGATTTCACGACGTTTGGTCGCGTTTGGAGCCGATTGCAGATGGTTGTATTTTTGATTAAACGTATAAGCTTCTAGCCACCAGAAACGACCCATTCTGCGATTAGACGACGTTTCATAGTGTTTGGAGACGATTGGAGGTGGTGGAAATTCTCATCAAAGATATGAGCATCTACCGTTCCGAAACGCTGTATTTTGCGATTTCACGACGTTTCGTCGCGTTTGGAGACGATTGGAGATGGTTGTAATTTTGATTAAACATATAAGCTTCTAGCCTTCAGAAACGATCTATTCTGCGATTTGAGGACGTTTCGTAGCGTTTGGAGACGATTGGAGAATGTTCCATTTTTAAATAAAGGTATAAGCTTCTATCCTTCAGGAACGACCTATTCTGCGATTTTACGTCGTTTTATAGTGTTTGGAGACGATTGGAGGTGGTGGAAATTCTCATCAAAGATATGAGCTTCTACCTTTCAAAAACGCTTTATTTTGCGATTTCACGACGTTTCGTCGCGTTTGGAGGCGATTGGAGATGGTTCTAATTTTGATTAAACGTATAAGCTTCTAGCCTTCGGAAACGATCTATTCTGCGATTTGACGACGTCTCTTAGCGTTTGGAGACGATTGGACAATGTTGCATTTTTAATTAAACATATAAGCTTCTATCCATTGAGGAACGACCTATTCTGCGATTTTACGTCGTTTTATGGTGTTTGGAGACGATTGGAGGTGGTGGAAATTCTCATCAAAGATATGAGCTTCTACCGTTCAGAAACGCTGTATTTTGCGATTTCACGACCTTTCGTCGCGTTTGGAGACGATTGGACATGGTTGTATTTTGGATTAAACGTATAAGCTTCTAGCCTTCAGTAACGACCTATTCTGCGATTTCACGACGTTTGGTCGCGTTTGGAGCCGATTGCAGATGGTTGTATTTTTGATTAAACGAATAAGCTTCTAGCCACCAGAAACGACCCATTCTGCGATTAGACGACGTTTCATAGTGTTTGGAGACGATTGGAGGTGGTGGAAATTCTCATGAAAGATATGAGCTTCTACCTTTCAAAAACGCTTTATTTTGCGATTTCACGCCGTTTCGTCGCGTTTGGAGGCGATTGGAGATGGTTGTAATTTTGATTAAACGTATAAGCTTCTAGCCTTCGGAAACGATCTATTCTGCGATTGACGACGTTTTGTCGCGTTTGGAGACGATTGGACATGGTTGTATTTTTGATTAAACTATAAGCTTCTAGCCTTTAGAAACGATCTATTCTGCGATTTGACGACGTTTCGTCGCGTTTGGAGACGATTGGAGAATGTTGCATTTTTGATTAATCATATAAGCTTCTACCCTTCAGGAACGACCTATTGTGCAATTTTACGTCGTTTTATAGTGTTTGGAGACGATTGGAGGTGGTGGGAATTCTCATCAAAGATATGAGCTTCTACCTTTCAAAAACGCTTTATTTTGCGATTTCACGACGTTTCGTCGCGTTTGGAGGCGATTGGAGATGGTTGTAATTTTGATTAAACGTATAAGCTTCTAGCCTTCAGTAACGACCTATTCTGCGATTTGACGACGTTTGGTCGCGTTTGGAGCCGATTGCAGATGGTTGTATTTTTGATTAAACGTATAAGCTTCTAGCCACCAGAAAAGACCCATTCTGCGATTAGGCGACGTTTCATAGTGTTTGGAGACGATTGGAGGTGGTGGAAATTCTCATCAAAGATATGAGCATCTACCGTTCAGAAACGCTGTATTTTGCGATTTCACGACGTTTCGTCGCGTTTGGAGACGATTGGACATGGTTGTAATTTTGATTAAACATATAAGCTTCTAGCCTTCAGTAACGACCTATTCTGCGATTTGACGACGTTTGTTCGCGTTTGGAGCCGATTGCAGATGGTTGTATTTTTGATTAAACGTATAAGCTTCTAGTCATCAGAAACGACCTATTCTGCGGTTAGACGACGTTTCATAGTGTTTGGAGACGATTGGAGGTGGTGGAAATTCTCATCAAAGATATGAGCATCTACCGTTCCAAAACGCTGTATTTTGCGATTTCACGACGTTTCGTCGCGTTTGGAGACGATTGGGCATGGTTGTATTTTGGATTAAACGTATAAGCTTCTAGCCTTTAGAAACGATCTATTTTGCGATTTGACGACGTTTCGTCGCGTTTGGAGACGATTGGAGAATGTTGCATTTGTGATTAATCATATAAGCTTCTACCCTTCAGGAACGACCTATTGTGCGATTTTACGTCGTTTTATAGTGTTTGGAGACGATTGGAGGTGGTGGAAATTATCATCAAAGATATGAGCTTCTACCTTTCAAAAACGCTTTATTTTGCGATTTCACGACGTTTCGTCGCGCTTGGAGGCGATTGGAGATGGTTGTAATTTTGATTAAACGTATAAGCTTCTAGCCTTTAGAAACGATCTATTCTGCGATTTGACGACGTTTCGTCGCGTTTGGAGACGATTGGAGAATGTTGCATTTTTGATTAATCATATAAGCTTCTATCCTTCAGGAACGACCTATTCTGCGATTTTACGTCGTTTTATAGTGTTTGGAGACGATTGGAGGTGGTGGACATTCTCATCAAAGATATTAGCTTCTACCGTTCAGAAACGCTGTATTTTGCGATTTCACGACCTTTCGTCGCGTTTGGAGACGATTGGACATGGTTGTATTTTGGATTAAACGTATAAGCTTCTGGCCTTCACTAACGACCTATTCTGCGATTTCACGACGTTTGGTCGCGTTTGGAGCCGATTGCAGATGGTTGTATTTTTGATTAAACGTATAAGCTTCTAGCCACCAGAAACGACCCATTCTGCGATTAGACGACGTTTCATAGTGTTTGGAGACGATTGGAGGTGGTGGAAATTCTCATGAAAGATATGAGCTTCTACCTTTCAAAAACGCTTTATTTTGCGATTTCACGCCGTTTCGTCGCGTTTGGAGGCGATTGGAGATGGTTGTAATTTTGATTAAACGTATAAGCTTCTAGCCTTCGGAAACGATCTATTCTGCGATTTGACGACGTTTTGTCGCGTTTGGAGACGATTGGACATGGTTGTATTTTTGATTAAACGTATAAGCTTCTAGCCTTTAGAAACGATCTATTCTGCGATTTGACGACGTTTCGTCGCGTTTGGAGACGATTGGAGAATGTTGCATTTTTGATTAATCATATAAGCTTCTACCCTTCAGGAACGACCTATTGTGCAATTTTACGTCGTTTTATAGTGTTTGGAGACGATTGGAGGTGGTGGGAATTCTCATCAAAGATATGAGCTTCTACCTTTCAAAAACGCTTTATTTTGCGATTTCACGACGTTTCGTCGCGTTTGGAGGCGATTGGAGATGGTTGTAATTTTGATTAAACGTATAAGCTTCTAGCCTTCAGTAACGACCTATTCTGCGATTTCACGACGTTTGGTCGCGTTTGGAGCCGATTGCAGATGGTTGTATTTTTGATTAAACGTATAAGCTTCTAGCCACCAGAAACGACCCATTCTGCGATTAGACGACGTTTCATAGTGTTTGGAGACGATTGGAGGTGGTGGAAATTCTCATCAAAGATATGAGCATCTACCGTTCAGAAACGCTGTATTTTGCGATTTCACGACGTTTCGTCGCGTTTGGAGACGATTTGACATGGTTGTAATTTTGATTAAACATATAAGCTTCTAGCCTTTAGAAACGATCTATTTTGCGATTTGACGACGTTTCGTCCCGTTTGGAGACGATTGGAGAATGTTGCATTTTTGATTAATCATATAAGCTTCTACCCTTCAGGAACGACCTATTCTGCGATTTTACATCGTTTTATAGTGTTTGGAGACGATTGGAGGTGGTGGAAATCTACCTTTCAAAAACGCTTTATTTTGCGATTTCACGCCGTTTCGTCGCGTTTGGAGACGATTGGAGATGGTTGTAATTTTGATTAAACGTATAAGCTTCTAGCCATCAGAAACGACCTATTCTCCGATTAGACGACGTTTCATAGTGTTTGGAGACGATTGGAGGTGGTGGAAATTCTCATCAAAGATATGAGCATCTACCGTTCCGAAACGCTGTATTTTGCGATTTCACGACGTTTCGTCGCGTTTGGAGACGATTGGGCATGGTTGTATTTTGGATTAAACGTATAAGCTTCTAGCCTTTAGAAACGATCTATTTTGCGATTTGACGACGTTTCGTCGCGTTTGGAGACAATTGTTGTTTGTTTGTTTGTTTATTAATACTGTCAACCCCAAGCTGGGGTTTTTACAGGAGTGGAAAACACATACAATGAAATAGCATACACATAAATGCTGCAATTCAAGCAAAAAAAAAGAAAGAAGAAATGGTCATGAAATACGTTACAAAATAGAGACATACAGCGAACACAGGCATTTACACTAAAAGACAAAATTAAACACAGGCATGTGCACTTGCATTCTGCGCATTGAAAACAACAATTAACAAAGCGAGAGGCAATATACATTGACATCGTGAATTATAGGAATAAAAAAATAAAAAAATACTATGACGCATCTATTTCGGAGAAAATAAGCGATTCTAAAGCTGCAGAAAACGCTGTGATAGAGGAAGACATCGCGACTGTGTTTGGTAGTTCATTCCATTCTTAATTGCCCTCGGAAAGAAGCTGTATTTAAATGCGTCGTTTCGGGTGGCTGGTGGCTGTATATATAAAGTGTGTTTGTGTCTAGAGCGCGGATCTGGAGAAATTTCAAAGAAATCTAATGAGTTAATTTTAACCTGACTACGAATAATGAGGAATAGAAATTTCAAACGGTCATACTTAGTTCTAAGTTCTAAGGCTTGTAGGTTTGCACGGTTGCAAAGTTCGGAAGCAGAGTGCATGCGTTGATATTTATTGAATATAAACCTGGCAGCCATTCTTTGAACTTTTTCCAGTTTATATAGGTTAGTGGTGGTGTGAGGGTCCCATACTATTTTACAATATTCAATTATTGGTCGTACTAGCATTTTGTACGCAAGACTTTTTACTTCGGGTGTTGCGTCATGTAACCTTCGCCTCAGACCCCATAGAGTTTTGTTTGCCTTTCTACAGGTGACGTCTACGTGAGTATTCCACCTCAAATCTGGAGTGAATATTAGCCCTAAATATTTATATTCTGTTACCCTTTTTAGATCGTGGGAACCAATATTGTAATTATATTTGAGAGGTACCTTTTTTCTTGTTATGCTCATGCAAACTGATTTTACGGGGTTTAGAGTCATCTGCCATTCATTACACCATAGTAAAATTTTGTTTAAGTTGTTGTTCAGGTCTACCTGGTCTCTCAGGGATGTGATCTTGTTATATATAACGCAGTCATCTGCAAACAATCTCACGGGAACAGACAAATCTGAGGGCAGGTCATTTATAAAAATAAGAAATAAAAGAGGCCCCAGAACACTGCCTTGAGGCACACCGGATATAACGGGTCTGGACTTCGATTTAATTTTATTTATTTCTACGTACTGTGTACGAGAATGGAGGTAAGAAATGAACCATTGAGTAATATTTGAGTTTCTGAATATTTCATTTACTTTTAGTAAGAGTTTGGGATGCGAGACCTTATCGAAGGCTTTGGCGAAATCTAAGAATATTAGATCAATCTGTTCCCGTCGATTAATTGCCTGCGCAAAATCGTGAACTGTAACAACAAGCTGCGTTACTGTAGATAATCCCCTTCGAAAGCCGTGTTGCACTGGTGATAATAAATTGTGAGTGTCTAAATAATTAGAGAGATGCTTACACATTATATGCTCAAGCAGTTTGGAGCAGGTACTCGTAAGAGAGATAGGCCTGTAGTTACCCACTTCTGAAGTGTTCCCACTTTTGTGAACTGGTATTATTTTAGCTTCTTTCCAGGCTAGAGGAAATGAGGCTTGATTAATTGAAGTTTGAAAGATTATAGTAAGATACTTTGCGACCCATTGAGCATATCTATATAGAAACTCGTTCGGAATGCCGTCTGGACCAGGGGATTTCTTAATGTCAATGTGTAGAAGAAGGTTTAACACTCCTTCTTCGTTGATTAACGGGTCGGATACCGGAGGGCGATTGGAAGCGTCAGAAAGGGACGGAAGGGCACCATCATCTTCGGTGAAAACAGAAGAAAAAAAAGAATTGAAATTTTCCGCGCGTTCAAGGGCAATTTTTTCATCGACTGGTTTATTCTGTTTCTCGGACGGGTTTACATACCTCCAGAATTTGCTAGGTGCTTCGTACAGAAATTTTTTCAATGTTACATTAAAAATCTTTCCTTAGATTCCTTGACAAGACGATTTAAATCAAGCCTCATGTTATGAAGTGAAGTCTTGTTCTGGGCATTTGGATCACGAGAACAAGCTTTTCTCTTCCTTTTAATCCTCCGTTTGACATGAATTATATCTCTCGTGATCCAAGGGTTATTTCTTTTACACTTTTTAAAACTCTTAGGAATAACCGCCTAATGCATTCCATTGTTATATTATGAAAATATTCCACAAGGAGTCAGAGCTACCATTTGATTCATAAATAGCAGTGAAGTTACCAAACGACCTTTCAAGAAAATCCAAAACACTAACATCATCGGCAGCTTCAAAGTTCAGATAAGTGATGCCCGATTTCTGCTGTGAGGTGCGCGACGACATGCTCATGGACAGTATAATCATCTTGTGGTCTGATAAACCCTCTTCAACAAGGCAATCATTCACATATGAAGTCAAAGCATTGGATAATAAAATTAAATCAAGTACAGAGGACCGTGTTGCACATACTCTAGTGAACTCATTTACAACCTGATGTAAATTGAAAGAGAATATTAAGTCGAGAAATAAGTCACAAGAAGCATCATGTGAGTCGACGGCCACATGCGAATGCCAATCAATAGCCGGAAGATTGAAATCACCTAGTAAGATGATATTGTCTTTTTCTCTAAAGTGGCTGTCCATGAATCTTCTTAGTTGCAAAATGTACTCAACAGGGGAGTTTGGAGGTCTGTAGACCCCGCCTATAAACACTGTGCGATTATTTAGTTTTGTTTTAATCCATACGGCCTCAATACCATCTGCTGCGTCGAGGGAACTATAAATAACGCCTTTCTTGACTAAGAGAGCAACTCCACCCCCTCTTCCATCACGATCCCTCCGAACCATTGAGTAACCGGGTGGAGCGATTTCAGTATCAGGTATAACTTCGTGCAACCATGTTTCCGTAATTAAAATAATATCAGGTTCGTGATCGATAACCAAGGCTTCAAGCATATGTGATTTATTTGATACACTTCGGGCATTTAAGTTGATTATTTTAAAATTATCTTTCTGACCCTGTGCCTGTCACTTATCACGTGTTGCATCATCATTTCCAAGCTTGCATCTTTCGGCACGCGCTTCATTCCAGCAGTAAAGAGTATTGTTTACCCTCAGCTTATCAAAAAACAAGTTTTACCTTCTTTCCTGCCTTTCTTTCTTCGATTGCAGAGTCCCAAAGTTTTTTTCTTATTCCCTGTACTCTTTTCGAGAAGTCCTCGCTGATACTGTAATCCGTATCCTTCAGTCTTGAGCACCTCTGCAAGACTTTCATTTTATCCCTATAGTCTGCCAGCCTAAGGATGACGGGGCGAGTTTTGCCAGAATTTTTTTTTTCCTATCCTATGAATTCTCTCAATAGACGTTATGTTTACCTTTAGGGTAGAGCTAAAGATTTCATCGTTTACTTTTTTTAGTAGAGTTTCTTCTTTTTCATTCTCATCTTCTGCTACTCCCCTTATGATAAGGTTGTTTCTTCTCGAACGATTTTCCAAATCGTCCACCTGATCAAGCAGACTAGATGATTGTCACGACATTCAGCCACAATTGTTTCAAGAGTTGCGAGCCTGTTGCGAGTCTCATCTAAGCTTTGCACCTTAGTCTCAATAACAGAAGCCGATTTTGCATGTCTAGGATTTTAGTTTCAAACGAATTTTGCTTTTCTTGAACCGCTGTTAGTTTAGACAAGATTTCTTTTTGGTTCTGGAGCATTTCTTTGCATACTGCGTCCGTTATAGGCCCCGGATTCAGCTCGACATCGCCAGAAAGACTCAACAACAGACCCACAATAGAAAACAGTCACATACACAGTCAGCCAAAACTTGTGGACACGGCAGCACTATAAGAGCTATGAAATCGCTACGGAAGCTATCCTTCCGGTCACCAACCTGCATGAACAGCGGTACGTCAGGCGACATTGTCACGGCGATGCCACCGTGTCCACTGAAGCAGGTAGGCGATGGTCCCAGATTTAAAGCTACAGGCGGACCCTTGTGGGCATGCGTGTTGACGTCATCGTGCTCCCAGGTGGCTGTCCGAAATGATCGTCGATGTGACGAAGCTGCTGATTGCAGACGCCCCTCATGAAGCCGGAAGGGATCACCGCCCACACGGAAGGATGGCGGCAGGCCGGCATCGTAGCGAAGCTCGTCGCATCCAGTTTGAAAAGATTCCGCGGCGCCTCCGGTTATGAAGCGTAGGCACGCGCAAAGGACCTGCATGAACAGCGGTACGTCAGGCGACATTGTCACGGCGATGCCACCGTGTCCACTGAAGCAGGTAGGCGATGGTCCCAGATTTAAAGCATACAGGCGGACCCTTGTGGGCATGCGTGTTGACGTCATCGTGCTCCCAGGTGGCTGTCCGAAATGATCGGTCGATGTGACGAAGCTGCTGATTGCAGACGCCCTCATGAAGCCGGAAGGGATCACCGCCCACACGGAAGGATGGCGGCAGGCCGGCATCGTAGCGAAGCTCGTCGCATCCAGTTTGAAAAGATTCCGCGGCGCCTCCGGTTATGAAGCGTAGGCACGCGCAAAGGACCTGCATGAACAGCGGTACGTCAGGCGACATTGTCACGGCGATGCCACCGTGTCCAATGCAGATGTTGTATTTTTGATTAAACGTATAAGCTTCTAGCCATCAGAAACGACCTATTTTGCGATTTTACGTCGTTTTGTAGTGTTTGGAGACGATTGGAGGTGGTGGAAATTCTCATCAAAGATATGAGCTTCTACCTTTCAAAAACTTTTTATTTTGCGATTTCACGCCGTTTCGTCGCGTTTGAGGCGATTGGAGATGGTTGTATTTTGATTAAAGGTATCCGCTTGGCCAGAAGAATAGACCTATCCCGATTAGACGACGTTTCATATTTGGAGACATTGCAGGTGGGGAAATTTGGGCAAAGATACTGAGCATTACCGTTCCCGAAACGCTGTATGTTGCGATTTCAAGCCGTTTCGTCGTGTTTGGAGGGGGACGATTGGAGATGGTCGTAATTTCATTAACGTATAAGAGTCTAACCTTCGGAAACGGATCTATCCGCGATGTGACGAAGTTTCGAGCGTTTGGAGACGATTGCACGCAGTGAATGTAATTAAACATATAAGCTTGATCACTTCAGGAACGACCTTATCTGCGATTTTACGTGTTTGGAGTGTTTGAAAGACGATGGAGGTGGTGGAAATTCTCATGAAAGAGGA